>NC_065923.1:20987170-21292595 GCF_024586455.1 Bactrocera neohumeralis
ATTTTAAAACTAAAAGATAATATCAATTATTATTAAAAAAACATGGTTTAAGCTAGGGTTGCAAATTTTAAATTAAAAAATTTTGGAATAAAAAAAATTAATTTTAAATTTAAAATTAATTTAAATTAGAAATTAAAAAAAAATTAAAAACTTAATTTTTATTATTTAAAAATTTTTAAATTTTAATTATTAAAAAAAAACACTAAATTTAAAATTTTTTAAATATAAATTATTTAAAAAAAACTAAATTACATTTAAAATTTTTAAATTTTAATTAATTTTTTGTTAATTTTAATTTTTTATAATAAAAATTAAATTTTTAATTTAAATTTAAAATTAATTTAATTTTTATTCCAAAATTTTTTAATTAAAAAACTTACAACCCTGGCTCAAATCATGTTTTTTTTAAATAATAATAATTGATGTTACCTTTTAATTTTAAAATTGTTTTTAACATAAATTTAAGTTTAACTCGACTTTGCATCTTAGGCCATTGCCTTCTTTACCAAGGTATACATTCCATATTTAAAATATGCGCTTCTTTTTATTATTCTTATGTTTAAGAAATATAAAATATCTATTTTTACTTAGCTTTTAATTCAAATTTCAGTCTGATACTTCGGCGTCGGGTCCAACGAAAAACTCCAAGCTAACTGGCATACCACAAATCGATTATATCTGGGATCCAAATTTACCACGCGAATTGCGTGGGTAAGTTTCGCACGCATTGATATTTCTACTAAGTTCAATAACATTTTCTGTATACTAAATTCACAGTTACAATCTGTCGAGCTATCCATTCTTCTCCACTGTGCCGCCAGAGGACGATATTCACTTCAAATGCGATGGTCTGCATGACGGATTCTACGCTTCCATTGAACATAAGTGTCAGGTAAGCTCAACGATATTGCACAGCATAATTGTAAGTAATTTACAACTGTCTGTATGTATGTGTGTGAAAGATATTTATACAACTATGTATGGAAAAGTTATCAAATGAGCGATTGCTGATGACCTTGACCCATTAACTTTACGTGTGAAAGATTTACATATACATATTGCAACAAAACAACGAAAGCATTGACATTAAACGTTAATTCATTGAGGTAATGACCAAATCTCTTTTAATTTTCATCAACACAGTAATTTCATTGCCTAATAAGCCGGCAAGCTCCAGGCAAAAAAGTATCAATTTCATTTAAAAACGAAATTATCTCCAACTGAAAACAGTATGACTGTGGCGCTTAACAGTGTTGGTTTGCTGAAATCGCACTTGGGAATGTCTATTAATTTCACGCGTGATTTTGAAAATTTCTCGAACTTACCACCAGCGGTCTGGCGCTTAAGCAATAAAGCAAACACAAGTCTGTGCAAATATATCAGTCTATACTTAACTGTTGTTATGTGTTCACATAAACTTAGTAAATAATAAAAGTACAAATTTGTCTGCTGTCGTTTCGGCAGTTGCTAACCCGCTACTGACTATGTCCGAAACAAGCTAGCGTGTTGATCTTGACCTCAAAATTTGTGTATATGTTCACACTGTTTTTTTTTTTTTAGTTTGCTACCTTTCATGCTTGATTGTTGTTTTTAATTAGGTATTTTGCTAATCCGAATATATTTCATTTTTAATAATAACAACGACAGGTTGTCCATTTTTTCCTGATTTTAACACTGAACTTGCAATATCTTATCAAATTTGAGTCAGACTATGCAGAGTTTTCACCTTGGCATTATCATTATATAATATTATTTTCGAATTCGCTGATATTTGGTCAATAATAATTAGAAACCGAATTCGATTCGCCACTTCTTTGCTCCCTTTAATTGAGCTCTGCTCTCTTGTCCAAAAAATGTCTATAAGGAAGGAAAGTAATCAAATAGAATTTAATATAAGAGTGTGAGTGGATACCTTGTATACTACTATACCACTATACATGTCTCTCCTCACTTTTTGATTTATACCAGTTACTTGATCTTTTGGTCAGTCTCTGTTATTGGCTTTTAATTTCTTCTACAAATCGATTTATGCACAGGTTCTCCGAAAAGTGAGCAGAAAAAAGGGAACACAAAGAGCCGAATCCATTAAATAGTTATCGATTAACTATTTTGCGTTCAGCTGCAAACAATATGTTTTCGTAGACCATTATTTGGATTTCTAATAGATTGAAGGGAATTTCATAATTCCACTTTCATAGAAATCCGATCCGTATTAGTCACTTGCTGCCAGATCCGGATGCATTAGAATCTTTGGGAGATGCTATCGGAGGATCTGGCGAGTCACGATCGATGTGTATTCCTAACGGTGTCATGATGGAACACAATTTCTCTCAAAATAATCGAAGTTGGTCGCTCTGGCAATTCCACCAAATTCGTAGCGAAGTTTTCTTGACTATCAATTTTGGCTTGGCCACCGTTTGCGACAGCTCTCCGCGATTCGACCATGACTTATTTTCTATCACCAGCAACCATCTGCATTTTTCTTTTTTTATTGGCGTAGATACCGCTAACGCGGTTATAGCGGAGTTTACAACAGCGCCCCAGTCGCTCTTCTTTTTCGCTGTTTAGCGCCAATTGCATATTTCAAAGATAGCCTGGTCCTTCTCCACCTGGTCTTTCCTACGGAGTGGAGGTCTTCCTCCGCGTCGAATACTCTCAAAGCCGGAGTGTTTTTATCCACTCGGTCGACACAGAATTAAGTATGTCAATATCGTCATATGTCTCGTACAGCTCATTGTTCCATCGAATGCAGTATTCGCCGTTGGCAATGAGCAAAGGACCCTAAATCTTTCACAGAACCTTTCTCTTGAAAAATCGTAACATCGACTCATCAGATCTTGTCATCGTCCATGGCTCTGCACCATATAGCAGGACGGGGATGATGAGTGACTTATAGAGTTTGGTTTTTGTTTGTCGAGAGAGGACTTTATTTCTTAATAACCTACTCAGTCCGAAGTAGCACCTGTTTGCAAGAGTTAATCTGTGTCGGATTTCAAGGCTGACATTGTTGTTGGTCTTAATACTGGTTCCAAGATAGACGAAATTACCTACGACTTCGAAGTTATGACTGTCAACACTGGGAGCCAGCAATAGATTAAAGAAGTCACACGATAGGGAGTCTTCTTGTCTCAACCTCGCTTGGTATCGAACAGCTCGGAGAGGTCCTTCCTGATCCTTACGGAGCTTTTGGTGTTGCTCAACGTCAGCTTACACATCCGTATTAGTTTTGGGGGGTTACCAAATGCAGACATAGCGACAGTCTCTTTTCATGGTGACTTTTGATTTTAAAGAGAGACATTTTCTTTAGAAATAGATAAATGTTGTTGCTCTGTTCACTTGTACTTATCCTTAACGCGAGCTCTAACAATACTGACTCAAGCAATCACAAAACCGACAGAATTTTTTTTAATACAAAACCTTATCTTTCTAACTTTTTCTCAAAAATTGATGGATTCCTTTGTTCTGTATATAGCAATCAGATCTATATGTCTATATTCCTCTAACGCGTTTCTTCTATTCCAGGTATATCACCACTGTGTTTATGGTATCAGACATGATTTTCTCTGCGCCAATTTTACAGCGTTCGATCAGCGAACCTTTATTTGTCACTTTGTGTCTGATGTCGATTGTGAAGGTTCGAAGAATTATTGGAATAGGTATCTAAATTAAACTCTAAATAAGTTATATATCTATAATAGCTGTCATTTCATCACAGAAATGATGATCTCTACATGGCAACAACGCCGAAAACGACGACAACAAGCAGTACGGAGGCGCCACCGCCAACACCACGTAGACGACTGGTAAGACCTTTGCGGCCGTTAAGACGTCCGGTGAATCGTCGACCGGTGGATGATTATTACTATGATGAGGAGGAAGAACCGGCGGCAGTGTATGAAGATGATTATTATGAGGAACGTTTGAATCGTCGACGCAAGCCACGACCACGCCAGCGGAAACCAGTGGCAGATTATGAAGACGACTACAGCGACGATAAACCAAGGTAAGAAGTGTATAATTTAATTGTTGAACACATGCCGTAATCGAGCTTTTTCACTCTCTGAAGGCGTCATAATTCGCGGGATCGTTTTCGGGATGAAGAGGAATTAGAAGAGGATTACGATACTGATCGTCGCAAATATGATAGACCCAATACACGAAACAAAGCGTCAGATCGACGAAAGATTGTTGGTCGTAAGTCTACGACAGTCGGCGGTCGTTTAGGTGGCGACGAGCGCCGCAGTTTAAGTGACGACCGTGCGCAGTCGGTACGGAAGGATAAATCGCGCATTACGCCATCAGCAGATCCAGTTGATGCGGTAGATCCACCACCGCGTCGTTTAAATGGACGACGTAGAAGTAATGAGAAGCGCACATCGGCAACAAACGGCGATGACTTGGATGATTTCGAAAAGCGACCAGCCAATGCACCCGATCAGGAGGAGGCTGCCGAAGAAGAAGCGCCACCTAAAGTAAAAACGACACCCAAGCCATTGGAAGAATTTATCACACCGAAGGCGAGTAGTAGTTCTGTTTATGCACGACCACGAGCACCTCCACGCATAGCGCGTCCTGTGCCGTTGAATGAGAAGAAAAAGTTCCAATATCCTATACAGAAAACTGGAACGACACCCAGTCCCGAAGCTACACATCCAAGCGAAGATGACTACTATGAGGACGAAGTCTACGACGATGTACGTCCACAACGTGTTCCACCACGTAGACGCGTTGTAAACAGCAAATTAGATGAAGAGGTAGAATCACCCACTTCGAAGAGACGTAATCACAATGATACACCTTTAATAAAGAAGCCTTCACGTACAACGATTCGTCGACCTACAACAGAGAAAAAACACGTTTCCACTGCAGATGAAGAATACTATGAGAGTGCCGTTGGCGCATCTGATGAACCTGTCGACAGTCATACTACCAGCCGGAAACGTCCTTATAGCACGAGAAATCGCAGTTCTTTTGGACCCGCCGTTGGTCGTGGTGCTGAAGATGTCGACTTTGTCGACGATGACTACGAAGAGCGACCACTGCGGCCGGCGCATCGTTTAAGACCAAAGGCAGCCGCACGCAAAGGTACTAAAAAACCGCGACGTCCTATCGAAGAAGAAGATGTTTATGAGGACGAACCTGAACCTGAACCACAGCAACGTAATCGTGTAAGTGTAAATCGCGCTCGTGTTGGTAGTAATGCACGTTTGCGGCAATCAACAACAAGTACGACAACAGCGGCACCAATCGAAGATGCCGCATCTGATGGTGAATTGGAAGAGGAGGAGGAGGACGAACCATCAGCACCTGCTACATTGAGCAAAGGTTCCGGTTACTCACCCTCGGGACGCACTGCAACGGTACGTGTTGTTAAGCGTCCATTTTTACCATCGCGCGGTGGTAGTCCATACCTGCCACGTGGCCTACAACCAGTTGGTGTGGCTCTGAAGCCACTCAGCTCGCACACAACGGACACTAGTCCCATCGATATGGGTTCTACAATATCGGGTGTGCGTCTACTCGAACATGGTGCACCGATATTGCGAGACTCGGGTAGTGCTTCAGGGTCCACGCTAAGTAATTCTCACTTATATGACTCAAACGGATACGAACGCGAACGGGAACGGGAACGTGAACGTGAACGAGATAGAGAGCTCCATATAGCGCAAACTCATCGCACCACATTGCCACCGCGTAGCGCATTGCCGGCATCACAGGCGCGACCAGAGCCTCAACCTAAAATCACATTAGATGAGCTCTACGAAACCGACTATGACGTCACGTTGAATGACGCACTCAATCCGACGCTTAAACCGCTTTCGCCGCATCACAGCAATCATCCGACGATTCACAATGGCGCTTTTGAGCATGCATACGCATCGGAGACGGGCGTCGGTACATTTGTCAATAACAATAAATCACCCACACTCTATCACAATAACAATAACAATAATCAATATCAGCAACCACCACCACCACAACAACAACAACAATACCAACAACATAAACATCAACAACTAAATGGTTATCAAACTAAATCACAAATCACTCCATCGCTTAGTCAACCACCACAAACCCATTTCGAACCACAAACAAATTCCAAATCATTACAAACTCAGATTCATCATCAGACCGAACATTTGCATGCACAACAACAACAACAACAACAACAGCAACAACAAACTAGACAACAATTACCACAACAACAACAACAACATCAAAGTGCCTATAACGACTACAATAGTGACGATTCGTATTTCTCATCAACAGATATCCGAAGGCGCGCGGTCATTGCAGCGCCACAGCCGTATTCCTCCAGCCGAACGGACTACAGAGGCGTCGGCATGAGAATAGCCCAACATTTCTATGATGATTTGGAATACTAAAGGTTAGCAACAAGCGCAATTATGTATTCATCATGGCCAATTTATCCATAATCACATACATAAATGCTATGTACCTATCCTTAATGCATACGAAACATACATGTTTGCATACATGCGTATGTATGTATGTGTTTTTGTATGTATATAAGTAATGTATGTCTTCAGAGCATTCATAAGAATTGCAAATCATTTTGCATGCTTTCAAAAATTATTTATTCAGTACTAATTTGAAATCTGCATGATTTCGCATTTCACTCTCATATATCCATTAGGTGCTCTTCTCCACCATATATGAAGCAAGCCAGGCTCTCTATACTTATGTCAAATTGGCTTAAAGCAATGCAAAATTATTAAAATGCGACTTTGTTGTGTACGCAATATGCCGTTATTATCAATTGCTTGTTGGTACAAGCAATTTGACATAATTAACTTGCCTGTTGATTTAAAAAAAAACAAAAATTATTATCTATAACTTAAATATGTACCTTTTCTTTCAATTTTACAAAAACAACTACTAAACATCTTTACTTTGCATTATGCAACTCTAAGCTTTCTTTACTTGTTTATGGCAAAAATAAGGCTTCAAATAATAATTATTTTGCGCTCATATTTTCGCTCATCTTCACTCATAACTGCAATATGCAGTATCGCTGCTTTTTCTCACTTCGCTCATAGCAAAAATATATTGAAATCAGTTTCCGTTTCGAAAAATACAAAAATATTTATGCAATAATGAGAATTTTGCTATTCATTCCACTTTAAGGTCTCTCTAGAAATGTATATAAGTGTATTTAATGACAGCCACACTAAACAGCACCACGCACACAAAACTCACAGCACACGCCCAACGACTTGATAACAAAAATCTTTGTATGAAAATGTTTACACGCTTCGTTTATACCTTGGAATGCAATAAAAAAAAGACTTTACTCCGCGAATAGCTGAATATCAACACTTTGGTGAGCAAAATTGAAGGCAGCGCATAACGGCAGTTCGTTACCCACAGGATGTAATATGATGCTGAAAACATGCGGCGTGGCTGATTGGAGCATCAAAAATATAAAATATACATACATACATATGTATGTGTGCGGTAATAGGTTTTAGTTGACTGTATGCGTAAACTAAGCTAAAAATTTTATAAATAATTAAATACTCAATTTTCGTGATAGCAAAGACAGAATTCTATAAAGTTTTGTCACATAAAATACATACAAACATAATTAAATGAGTTCTCTTTTTATTTCTGTTTTATTTTGTTTTTATTTTAATTATTGCGTACACACATTATTATACTAAACATATACAAAATGTCTGTTTTCCTAGTGTTTTCGTTTAGTTTGTGCCCCTAATTCGCTAAATATTTTACTTATGCTTTGTAAATTATTTTGTACTGAGTTGAATGCAATACAATTGTTAAAAAAAAGAATGGCGTAATATTTTATAGTGAGAGATAATGTAACTAAATTGTTTCAAAATGATAATTTTATGTTGACAATTTCGAAAATTACATTGTTATAGTAATAGTAATGATAGGGTATTTTCTAAATTTTGGGTAAATATGCATACTTTGTGTATTAAATATGAAACAAAGTGGAAGTGAAATTAAAATAAAGTAATATATTATAAGAGTAATGCCTGTCTCATTTGCTTACGTTTAGTGTTGCTATTGTAGACAGACTTTCAAAGCTTCAGCTTCCTCCTCCAGATAGTCCAATTTCTTCATTAATATAATCTACAAAATAAAAACATAAATAAAACAATGTAAGATCACGAGATATAGGCTTAAAAAACGAAAGTTCAATAAATGAGAAGCTCCTCAAAGCAAAAGAAAAAAGAACAAAGAGACTTTAAGGCAAAAGTATTTTGCTGTTTTTAAGAAGTCAAAATAAGCAGACGAAATATACGGACAATTTATTTTTCACTTTTTGAAAAAATCTTCCAGATATTTGTTGTTGTTGTTGTAGAGGCAGAAAACATACATAAAGTAATATCTAGGAATGGTGCCGAGTCAACAGACCAAAAACTTATAATGTATAAATTTTCACATAATAGTTTCGAGGTTATGTAAGAAAAGAGTACCACAAAGGTTTTAAATATTTTTATTACCTAAAACTTTGCCATTTAACTGTTTTTCAGTGGACATGTAGTCTTTCTGGAAATCGCCACTCTCTCCCACTTCCGTAACACAGATCGTTCGTAAATTTGTGTTATATTCTCTTCTTTATCAATGAGTTTCTTCGTACTATTATAATTATTCTTTTTTTGTTTTAAAAAATATCGACGCTGTTTTACGAAAGTAAAAAAAAAATAGTATTTACATTTCCTACCTAGGGCTCGAAAACTACGTATATTTATACATTTCAACGATTTAACCATGTTTGCAAGTTAAGTCTGCCATACTTCGAGCAACACCTTGCTTCAGAGTTGCTTCGTATCTTCCTATTAAAAAAAATCAGAAATGGAATTTTGCTTACCTTAGCTGCGGAGATAATTTCTTTGGCTATTTTCATTGGCATGTGCTCCACTGATCTTACTAAGTCAATAGGTTTGCATTTGGCTATATCTTCGACGGTCTTGAAACCCGCATTATAAAGTTGTTTCGCACGATTCTGAAAATAATAACAGATAAAATATAATTGCTTACTCAACGATTTCATTTGCTCACTATTTTAACGGCTGGCAAATCAAGCAACGGTTCCAGCTCCATTGTGCCACAACGATCTAATTTCACGAGGATACGTTCGAAAAGTGCTTTATAACACCAAAAGTCGTCCAATTGTTCACATAAACGCACTATTGCACTGGCGCCAGCGGCTGACTGATTAATTAGCGTTTGCAACATGCCACGTTCCACGTTATAACGGGACGCTACTACATGTATAGGTGTAAGATTTAAAATATCCACCAAAATCAACACCTTATAAAGGCGATTTAATTTCACTTCTAACGGTCCTTGAACCGATAAGGTTTTTGCCATTTTAACAGCAATCGCTTCGGTGAAACCGAGTAGATGGCAGAGTGATTGTGTGGTTTCATCCAATAACATATATGCGCGATAAAGGATATTAGTGTCGGTTTGGAATAATTCATCACCTTTTGTATTTGAATTAAAACTCACAACGAGATACAACAAGTGCGCATAGTTAGTTAGTATTAATTGTTTTTGTGCTAATTTTAACTCGGCATGTATGGCATAGGTCCGTTGGTAGTCAATGCCGGCTTTAAAGGCCGCACGACCAATATTTGTCAGCTGGAACCGTGTAGATTTACTAATGAAAAGCCGACGATGCTCTTGTGATGTACGGTTGGCTGGATTTTTTATATCCTGTGTGGTAAGTATGTTCGATGTATTACGTTGCAAAGCTGCCGCCGGTGAGCATAATTCCAAAACTTTATGCTTGAACATTTCACGTATTAGTTGGAGCACCATTTGTTCGGTGGAAAGTTGTAGTTGAGACGCTTGTACAGCTAGCAAAGTGCTGCCTACTAGACGATACAAATCCGAACGACAGGCGGCAATTTCCAAACCGATCGCACTCAACACCAAGCTCTGTACGAATGTCGATTTTTATATAAGTAAAATATCAATTTTTCTAATTAATAAATAAAATTTGCACATACTTGCAATCCAATACAGTTTTCATAGTCCAAAGATGTGATGGCCTTATCCATTGGTGAAAATAACATTTCGCCAACACGTACATTGTCACGGCTAGTTGCGATTAGAAAACTTTCACCAGCTTCGCCCATGCCGGCGCGGCCAGCGCGTCCGACCATTTGTTTATAGCGACAGAGTGTCATAAACTCTGCTCCCACATAAGGTGCACGTATTATAACACGTTTTGCGGGCAGATTAACACCAGCCGCCAAAGTCGAGGTGCAACAGATGACACTTAAGACGCCAAAACGATAGGCAGTCTCTATGAATTTCCTTTCATCCATTATCAGACCGGAGTGATGATAGGCTATGCCATAAGGTATAGTCTTAGCTAAAACATCACCAAGCACGCCACACACCTTATCCAGTGCATCCATAAGATCCTGCTTTTCACGTTTGCGGTGTTGCAAAAACTTTCTACATAAATTGAAATGTGTTAGAAATTATATTTATTTTTAAATAAATAAAATACTTTGGTAAAATACGGCTCAACAGCAAAGCAACATTTTCACAGTTTTTACGCGACGGACAGAATATAAGCACGCAATGTTCGGGTGCACATTCTGCCACCAATCCAGCCAAGTGATCTGGATCACAACGTGCCATAGATTCACTATACTAAATATTGAAAAATAATAGTGAAATTACAATCACATGTTCTCTATAAATATCTAATGCTAGCTTACTTTATAATCAACGCTTCGATTGTAAACAAATACTTCTTCCAACGTTTTGCCTGCTGAGTTTATCGCCAATATATCATTGCCACATTTTATATATTCTCTTAATTCCACAGGCCGAAAACTTCGTGTATATACATCTGCTTTTAAGAAGGTGGAAACCTCGGTTAAATTTCCAATTGTTGCACTCATTCCAACAATTTGTATATTAACTGTAGCGAATAAAACCATATATGTATATAAATACGCCTGCAATTATAAAACATATTGGAAAAGTACTTACCATCTATAAACATAATTTTGGTAAGCAGAGCCTCTAATGTCGCTCCTCGTCCTTTTTCCCCTATTAGATGCAATTCGTCGACCACTACCAAACCAATTTCATCAGCGCGCTGTGCCTCGATTAAACTGTCCATCAAAACGGCACCCTTTTCAATAGACGCTATAAATATACATTTACGTTTTTTCCGTTTCATTGGTGGACATTTTCCCTTGCCGGCGGTATACTCATCCACAATAAAGTTCATGGCTATAGCAAATGGGGACATTGCACTGACCTAAATCGAAATATTTAATTATTTTCATGTCAATAATATATAAATTACGTATTCGTGCTCAACCTTTTCTTGTACTATGGATACGTAGGGTAATATGAATAGCACATCCTTTTCGCGGCATAAGACCTCTCGTAGCATTAATATTTCAGCAACTAGTGTTTTACCACCACTTGTTGGCAAAGCGTATATTAGGTTTTTGCGCATATGAATGGCTGGTAAATTTAAGCATTCTTCTTGCCATTCTTTAATATGTAATTAGTTTATTATTCACATAATTTTGTAATATGGAAAACAAAAATTACTAACCATATAAGTTTTGTATACCCTTATGTGCGAATATCATTTGTTTCACTCTGTCCGGTAATCCAAAAAAATCTCCTTTATTAGGAAAATTATTTTCAAGTTTATCAGAGAATACTTGGGAGTCCCAGTCCAGGCGTGAAAGATTCGTCAGAACAGTCGCATTTGCGAAATCATTGTTTACCATGTATTGGCTTGCAGGAATAATAGTATTTGTTGTTTCTTCAGTATTTATTTTGCGTTTAATTGGCGGTAGTGCATGTGGCACCTTGAATATTGCAACGTCATTTAAAAATCTTTGGGAATTTTGTACACTTTCGGTATCAACCATCAAATCAGTGAAGACTTCATTTTCTTCATCTTTCGTCAAATCTTCAATTTTAATATTTGCAAAAAATGTATCATCTATCTTTAACTGTCTTTGACTTTCATCAATATGTTCGCTATGCAAATTAATCGTATTAAATATGCTATCATCTACATGAAAGTTGTTACTATTATCTGTGTTTATTAAGGTAGCATTTCTCACCGGTGGTTCATTTGTACCTGAATGCTCATTAGGGCTACCGAAAAGCTCAAGCGGAGTTTCATTAAGCAAATTTTCCACCGCGGAAACGGTTAAATTATCGGTGGTTGTATTGGAAAATAAGCGACATGTTTCATTTTCAGGTTGCATACTTTCTTTACAATTGGACATGACCTTATCCAATACAGACTTTGACAAAAATGTGTCTTCTTTGAAGTCATTGTTTTGGAAACTACTATTCCTCTGCACTGCAAGTAGTGTTGATTCCCGATTAATGTCCATTGTCAGCTGCGCGCAAAACAAGCTAGTATCATTTTCCAGGGTCTGTAAAACCGAATTGCTCTCGTTTTCAAGTACATTAGAAACGTCTTTATAATTTTTCGCAGAATTTAGTTTCGAAACTGTGAAGAAGCTGTCCTCCTCCTCATCTGACACAAAAAGATTTTCGGTTTGATGTACATTGTTTTTAAAATTTGTATTCAGACATTTTCGTTTAGTTGTTAATTCAGGAGAGCCCCATTTAACTTTTCGTGCGTTTTTGGACATTAATGTCAACAGTGTAAATTAAATATTGCTGGTAAATAGATTTTTTGTTATTAAAATACTAATAAATAACTGAAATCATAACACTTTGTTTAGGTAATTCTAGATTTGAATTTGCGCGTTTTTTTAATTGTATTAAATAAAAAACATATGGAATTTGACGTACGAAATATTTGACGGCCACCTACACAGCTAAAATTTACAGTGGTATCACGAAAAAATGTTCCCAGTAGCACAATAATTATTGTAAAGGATTTCTGGATAAATCGTCCACATTGTAACTCCCTCTTGAGTTCGATCACTGGATTATTAAAACAATTTCCAATTTAATGCCCATACACTTATCTTTATTTCTATGAATACCATAGCAATGGCAAATTATATACTTTTCTTCAACTATCTCATGATTTCAATGGTGTGAACGGTAGCAACGTTAATCTGTGTTACCAAATCAATAAATATTTCAAAACATGCAAGTGCTTCCCATATTTGGTAAAATAATAATTTTATTTGTCATTTCCTTTGCCTCTAAGTTTCCTATTTCAACTGTTAAAATAAAATTCAGCTGAATAATAAATAAATAAAAATATAGCAACAGCTGAAAAATATTTAAAATATCCAGCAATTATTTTGATTTATTTTTAAATAATTAAACAAAACAGAAATGACATCGAGAGACGGAATTTTCTCAGAAATGCCGCCCAGTTTTGCGGACTTAACGGAAGCAGTGGAGAAAATCGAAATGTTAATTGCAAGGAAAAAATTGGTATTCTTGACCTTGAAAACAATCATTTCTTTTAATAGATGCCAAAATTACTTATTTTTCTAGAAATCTAAGTTATTTTATGATATGCTATTGGGATTTCGTATGTTGGAGGAGGCACTGCAATATAAGCAGTCGGAAGCTTATGAGCTGGTTATAAGATGGACTAAACTATTTTTGGTAAATAAATATACAGAGAAAATTCATATTTTTATTTAGAAGAAGACATATGTCACAATTTTATACTTTTAGAAAATTCAGTCCAACCTTACAAATCAACATGATGGAATTCGCAGACAATTTGAAAAAGTAGTGCCTCCAGCAATCACATATATTATTGGTTGTTTGCAGTACAAAACAAAGGCTATAATCTCTTATCACTACCAATTATTGGAAATGATACATGAGTTATTACTTAACCTACGACCGGGAGTTCTCGAAAACTTGGCTACATTCGAAACGGGTGTTATGTATGTATATGTTTGTGGCTACTCGAAGTTAATAATTCGTTTATGCGATTTACAGAGCTTGCGTTTGGTTTCCTATTGGATTTGTTGGCGATTTTAACACACAATTGTTGGCATTGCGTTTATTAGCAATGTTATTAAAATGTGTAGATCCAAAGCGACTGCAAAATGAACTCAATAGTATTCGTTGCGCAGACAAATCAGTTTTAAAAAATAAATTAACTGCTGCTATAGCTGTTGCCAATTTCCATACTGCGAAATTTGAAAACGTAATATGAAATGTTTATTTAATAATGAATTCATGATTTTTAAGTATTCGCGTTTAGTAATTTCAAAACAATAAGATAATTCCAATAATTTTTTATTAAATACAAATTAAATATTTTTAGACGGCTAGGGATCTTTTGAACACTTATAACATGCATTTGGCAAAAAATATTCTAGTTTATTCATTTCGTTGCAAATCATTCAAGTTCGGAGAAAATATAAATTTTTTCAAGCCATTGGTAAGTTACTTATATCAGCAGCATAATTACATTTCAATAATTAATTTTTCGTAGAATGTAGAAAATTTTTGGATAGACTTTAATTACTGTCCACGCACCCTCTCGTTTAATGGGCGTTGTCAAACAAATACCAAAGCAATATATACAAACTGTTCTGCGAGTCTAAAAATAACTAAGTTGTCGCTGTATGTTCATGCTTTAACCGATTTATAAATTAAACATTTTATTTATTTACGTTTAATCTTTGTTCCATATACAATAATCAGCAATAACTTAACACTCACCGTGCATTTTCAAGCGCCAGTACAAATTTTTAAGGAAACTAGTGATTTACCCGATGTAAGTCAAATTACAACAGCTAAAATCATTATACCAAGAGATGAAGCTATGCGTTTATTGGAAAATGAATTTATTTTGAAATACTTTAATGAATCCCCTCTGCCGAATCTGCCCAACAAAATTTCATCATTTGCTAAACCAATTAATATATCCACACCACTTTCAAGTTCTCAAAATACCGAAAAGACGGTTGGCAGCAAAACAAACAAAGGCAGGAATGATTATCGGAGCTTAGAGAACAAGGAAAATATTTCACCTGAAGAAGGAATTACAGGTAGAAATGAACAAATATCAGTTAATAACAGTAAATCCGGATTAAGTAAGAAAAATGCAACAAATATTCCAATATTTTCTTAATCTTTTAGACACTAGAAGCGAAACGTCAAACAAGAAAAAAACTTCAAAACAGTTTCAAAAAAGCTATGAGATTTTAATTGGAATACCTAAAAGTAATAACGAGAAAACTAATGAAAAACGCATAGTCAGCAATACAAAGGATAAAACAGCAAAATCCACGGAAAATCTAAACTTTCAGTTGCCACATTTACTAAACTTGCAAAAGGAATTTGAAGACGACCTGTCAAAAAACACACGTAGTCGTAGTACTCATAGAAAAATAGTTAACTACTCAACATCCACTTCAGAATCACTAACTTCTTCACAAATATCTACAAACCCTTTAAATGAAAATGCCAAACCATCGCGAAAACGTTTCTTTAAAACTCAGATTTATAACTCCGACGCTGATTATGTTCCCAACAAAACTAAACGAGTTTCACGCCCACGAAATGCCAGGTTTGTATTAAGCATGGATATTATTTGATTTACTGTTTCGTTTTTTTTTTTGTTTTTCTAATTAATTACTCTTATTGCAGAAATGCAAGGCAAAAAAGTTCTAATACTTCTATAAATAAGATGAAAAAAATTAATGAAGTTAAGCCCATGTTATACTCGAACCAAGAACTTACAAAAATTGTTGCAAACACATGTACCAGTCACTTCGCTGAAGAAGTTAGTACTAATTTAAACGAACATTTACCAAATTCGACAACAGTAGAACAGTTATCCAATTACGAATTAAATACGAATGTTTATGAAGATCTCACCGTAAGCGATGCCGAGCCAGGACAATCATATCGTAACTTTAGAATTCGGCGTAATCCGTTTGACGATGAAAATACTAACAATGAAGTAAAACGACCAAGAACCAAACCAAGAAATTCATTGCCGCGTACTATTAAAACAAAGGGTCAACTCGTTGTTAGGTCCATCAAACCCGGTGCAGAGAAAACGTTGGTATGTATAAAAACTCAACGAAAATAAGACAAGTTCTATATACATTTGCAAAAACATACAAATTTGTTTAAAATAATCTATATTACTTTTTGTGTATTTGAATAAACTTAAAAGAGTTACCTTTCCTTATTTCTGGATGTCTCAGTACACGTATACGACCTAACATATTTTCACCCCGAAATATGTAAGAAGGCCAAATTCGCAGCATATTGCAGAACTCCTTTTTCTAAGCTTCGAAATCTCTTTATATTTAACTTTTTTGTTTAATTCTTAACGCTGAGAACTGTTCAAATTTAACTTGGTTTGATTATATCCAGATCCTGGTATATTAAGTTTGTCACGAAGTTAGTAAAATCCAAAAGGAAACGTCGGAGATCCTATAAAGTATATATAAAAATTATCAGCATGATATTTTTAGTCCCTTAGTTTATGAGATATCGATCTGAAATTTTGTACGCGTCCTTTTCTCCCAAAAAAGCTTCTCATCTACCCATAAGGGAACCCCTATAGCATATAGCTGCCATACGAACTGAGCGATCGAAATCTAGTTTTTGTTCAATAACACGACTCAACAAATCTGTGGGAAAAATTTACGACCGATGTGCAAGAATTTGAGTTCAAAAATTTTTCAGTGCGTACAGCTATTTTTGCCACTTTTTTGTTGTTGTAGCGACAGAAAACATTCGTGAAGTATTTTCAAGGCATGGTGCTGAGTTGACAGTCCTTGGCCGATTAAAAATCCGAGTCCGTTCCGCTTACTTAAACCCGACTATTTTTTTTATCACAGTGGCAAAATGACTATAAACTAGTGTAAATATTAATTTAATTGCAGTATGGTGATTTAGTTTCTGTGGAAATCATTAATATATGTATATATGTATATACATATATAAAATTCATAAATTTAGGCTTGTGTATAATGTGTATTTTTTCATAAGGATCCATTTGATGCAGCGAAAAATTTGAAGATAACCCAATCAAAAGTTCAACAACCGGAAGAAGCAGAATTCACCAATAAAAATCTAACTGTTTATTCAACGGATATAGATGTGTGCTCGACAACAAAGCAAAGTTTAAACGATGCTGTCGGTTGTAAAAGAAAATTATATGACACAGAGACACTCAACGTAGAAAAGGCTCTGCCAATAGGAAATACTGTAAGAAATGAGTATGAAATATCCAAAGCAGTCGTGCAAACGCTCGAAAAAGCTTCCACTAATGATGCAGTAAAAGAGATTGAAATCTGCAACAATTTGCCTGTGCCAGCAATTGATGCCGAATTGAACGTAGAAGAGCAGGTTGATGACATTCAGGACTGCCGTCAGGATGTGAGCCAAATTGGCATTAATAACGTATGCGACTATGACGAGTTTAGTGATTTTCCGACTTTTTCCACTCTATTGGATATCTCTGATATGTGTCTATCGCCTGAACGTCAATCGAATAATGATTTAACACAAAAAGCTACACAACAGGCTGGCACTAACTTGGCACTGTCTACTAAATCAAAATCACCAGTTCTAATGGATTATGCAAATAAATTGGAGTCGAAAAAAAGTATCATATATTGTTCGCGATCTGAAAACGATAGTGACAGTGAGCAATCCACAATTTCAAATAACAATAGAGAATTATCAGTGACACAAACCTTGGAACTGCCTTTACAACGTCAGCAGCATGTGTTCTTAACACCACAATTACCGTTGCAAAATTTTCGAAAAACCACCAGCCTTACCAAATGCCAAGTCACCAACACCGGAACGTCGGTAATCACACAGCAAGATAGTTTTATACATAAGCGAAAATTTGTAGTAAATTTAGCAGCTTCAACGAATGCTCCGCTAAATCTCTCAAAAACCAGCTCAAGGATTACTGCAACAACAACAACCAAAGCCGTGGTAGAAGAAAATAGCCAAGTTAACGTGAATAGTCCCATACAAAGAAACGGAAGTTTTACCGCACCAACACCGAAAGCACTTTTACAAGGTATTTTATAATAGAATATCTTTCTAGACTATCTTATAAAATTGTATATTTTCGTTTAGAAAATTCACTAAGATAAGGGTTATACTCCAATGTCATCTTTATATTACAGAGTCTGCGGATATGATTGCCTCTTATAATAAAAATTTAAATATACACTTAGACCAGATTGAGACAAGTATCGGTTCGAATTCAGCTAATGCATATATTGAAAAAATTTGCGATATTGGCGAAAGTATGATAAATGAAATAGAACGCGAGCGAAAATCACTGTGGGAACTGGAAGTCAACGCTGAACGACTCTCTCGTCAACTCGGTTGGCAATATGAAGCTTATCAGCGAAAACACCAGCAATTTCAATGGTAAAATTTTTATAAATGAAATTTTTTATGAAAATAATTTTTCTAATAACAATTTTTTACAGTTTTAAACAAAATATTGACGATCTTTTACGTATATTAAGTAATATAAATTTATCGGAAGAAATTGAAAATGATGCTAAGCATAAAATTGAGAAACTTCTCCAAACTTCTAACTATATAACAGGCCAAGAATGGCGAAATTTCGTAAATGAAAGCACAGAAAATTTGCTTAAAGATATTTCCTCATTATCCAATTTATAGAATTAATGATGTTTATTTTTATTATTTGAAGAATTAATAATCAATAAAAAATTTGAAGAAGTTTAATTTTCCTATTCGTTAGCAATTAATTTGAACATAAACACAAAACGGCAAATCCAGCTGCACCGAAACTACAATATTTTGAATTTTGTCTTGATTTTCATCGTCCAGTTTGTATTGCAACTCTATGCTAAAGTGGTCCGATCTGGACAATTTCTTCGGAGATTGTACCGTTGCCTTGAATATTAATCCACTTCAAATTTCGTGAAGATATTTCGACAAATCCAAAAGTCTTCCATGCAAGGATTTGATTCCGATCGTTCATTTTGTAATGCAGCTATATCCTTTATTGGTCCAATATCAGCGGATCCAACAAATGAGTAGCTTATAGGGAAGAAAAAGAGGGGTGCAAAATTTCACTTCGTCAACTCAAAAACTGAGGGACTAGGTCACGAATATACACACACAGAAAGAAAGACAAACGCTCATGGCTAAAACTTAGCTCTTCACGCTTCACGCTCCCTTTTAGGTGTTACAAACATTTTGACAAACTTTATATATCCTGTTTAGGGTTTACAAATAAATAATTTTATTCTAAAACCAGTAAACGCTATTTTATGAATTTTTTGCAACATTTCATATAATTTTATTAATACGAAATTTTAACAATTATTCGTTTCTTACACTTAGCAACTTTAATACCTCTTCTTTATATCTTCCCAAATTGTATTCATTTTCACCTTCATTTATAAGCAGCTCTACGGTTTGTGCAAAATCTTGACTGACTTTCAATTTCGCTGCGTCAGTAGGTATACCCCAATTTATTATTGCCTCTGCCGTTTGTTTTGACTTATTTCGTTCAAAACTATAATATTCCATATCGGCTTCCGATTTGTTATTTTCCCATGGTTCAGTAACAAATGATTCGTGATAGCAAGCAGTTAACAAATACATTGCATAATCATAGTTTTGTTTCCTCAAAGGACATCTATCCGCCACAATTGTTAGTATACCGGTGTTCGGGTTGTAACGATCACCAACTAAACGTAAAAATTTATCCTTTGCATGTGCATCAAATTTCAAATCTGACAACTTAATATTCAGTGTTACACGTCGAGCATCTGGATTGCGTATGGTGGGTAGAGCATGACAGTAATCTGTACTTTTAACTTTGATAGGAAAATGTTTTTCCCATTTTTCCGCGGACTCTAAACCTTTAGGCCATGGTGTACAAAATTTTTTCAAAGCTTCACATTGTTGACGAATGGCCGGTGGTGTTAAATGTAGAAAATTTGGAATTTTCATAAGCTCGGCATTGGCGAATTTAGATGGAGGTGCTGCACCCTTTTCTGTGTAACCTTGACGCAAAGGCAGCGGCACACTACTTGGTTGAAATGTACGTGGACCCGGCCACACAGCAGTCCAATCCTGATCCGTTGCCATTTTGAGATGACGAGGCGGCAGTGCTGCTTCTTTTTTGAATACACGACGTTTCTGTTGATCTGTTTGCTTAGCAGCACGCAAGTTGAGTACACGAAATTCTTAAGTGAAAAAAGAGTAATTTTTATTTATATTTTACTTTTCAAAATTCTTAACGATTCTAACCTTCGTCGTTAAATTCATGCTTGGTACCAGCTGCTGGTTCCTCTTGTGTCCGACTGTATAGCCGTTTACCTGCAGCTGTGCTGGAATTACGTAAATTCCTCTCAAGCAGACGTGTCAAAGATGCCATTTTCTCTTACAATCGACCGTTCGTAAAAATCGTTAACTATTTCACTTACAAGTTATGCAGTCATTAATTTTTTCAGTTAAATTTGCTAAAAATTAATGCCGTAATAAAAGTAATGGTACTCAAAAGAAAAACATGTCAAAAGAATACCAGTGTTGTCATTTTAACGATTAGAATAGTGTTGCTTACACCTTATTGGATATTAACGCTAATGGCCCAACCACATTCAACTTTCGGCGGTCTGCCTGAAAATTTATATTTTAACAACAAAGCGAAGAAAACAAAGCCATAAAAATGTCAACAAAGCGTAAAAAGATAAAAGTTGCCCACAATTTGCTTTGCTTTCCTGCGTTCCCTTTCGATGTGAACGTACTCATACAAAAGCATACATCGAACTTTGCTGTCAAACCAAATGTCTGAAGCAAAGCGAAGCGAAAGTTCTATGTGAATTACCCATAGGATCCAGTATATGGGTTTCTGAACTAACTAATATATATACTCATATATAACTATCATATAATAAATACGAACAGAAAAACAAATATTTTTGAGCAGTGAGTAATTTATCAATTATAAGTCGTTTGTTTTACAAATTGGAGAAAATACCGCCGATAACCCTATAATTTTTTGCGCAATAAAAGTGAAGAGTATACTTCATCAGCTGTTTTCTCTTATCAATGTTTTATTGTGTTTTAAAAAAATACATGTTCATATGCAAATAATATGAATTTTTTCACGATCACTAAGGTTTGTTACGAGTAATTTTTAGCTTAGGAAAAGATAAAGGTATACAAATCCCAAGAACACTACAACCAACTGAACACTAAACCAAGACTAAAGAGTAGTATGGGATGGAGATAATTTGTTATTATTAAATTGATAAGATACAACAAGTGATATAGTAAGTGTAATTATCAGATTTTACAGCACGGTACTCATATAAATAAAATTCTATATATGTATACTTTCTTATTCTCAAAAGTCGTTGATTGCATTTTACTCATAAGCTCATATGTACATATATCGGACTGTCCATTCGCAAAAGTTGTTAGTTGCTGTTTTCACTCGCATCAAGCGCATACATATTACGGTTTCTGTTTCCATAAAAAAAGCAGTTAAAAATATCTTGACTTAATTTTAGCATTTCTGCATATATTTATTCATACAAGATCAAAATGAGTAAACCAGACTTGGACAGACGTGTTCTCTCTATACAAAGTCACGTGGTACACGGTTATGTCGGGAATAAGAGTGCAGCATTCCCATTACAGGTAAAATATATGACCAATATACAGTATATAGTATTTATAATTGCTGAGTAAACATTTATAAACTTATAGGTATTGGGGTTTGAAGTTGACGCTATAAATTCTGTGCAGTTATCTAATCACACTGGTTACAAAGCCATTAAAGGGCAAATATTGCAAGAAAAGGAACTTGGTACGCAATAATTATCCCTTAAAAAGTTCAAAGTGAAATTTATACTTATGTTTTTTTTTAGTTGAACTCTTTGAAGGATTAGAGGCCAATAACTTGCTACAATTTTACTCTCATTTACTAACGGGTTATACGGGTAATGGGTCATTTTTAAAACGAATTTCTTATATTGTAAAAAAGCTTAGGGAAATCAACCCCCGTTTGATATATGGTAAGCTATATCTAAATATCAGCAAAATGTCTTATTGAAAGCATGTTTAAATGAATTTAACATTTATATTACTAAATGTAGTTTGTGATCCTGTCATGGGCGATAACGGCAAAATGTATGTACCTGAAGATTTACTGCCAATTTATCGCGATGAAATTATACCTCTTGCCGATATAATAACTCCAAACCAATATGAAGTAGAATTGCTAACGGAAAAAAAGATTACTAACGAAGATGATGTTTGGTCGGCGGTTCAATGGTTTCATGACCGTGGTATCGAAACAGTGGTGATTTCTAGCAGTGAGCTAGGAAGAGAAAACGAGTTACGTGCTTTTCTAAGCAAGAAAAACGGCAGCCGCTATATAATAAATATTCCACGTCAAGGAAACGGTATATCATTTACAGGTAATTACGGTTAAAAATGTTAAAATATTGTAAATGATGTAAAAAATATAACTGAAAATTGCAAATATTATTAATTCTTGCTACAATTTTAGGCACTGGTGACCTCTTTGCTTCGCTTTTCCTGGCACACAGTCACTCCACGAATGATTTGGGTGTCGCTTTTGAAAAAACGATAGCCTCATTGCAAGCTGTAATAAAACGCACACTTGAATCCATGCCCGAAGAAGTTTTGTCCGGCAAACGTAAAGTAACTGCACAAGAGTGTGAACTTAAATTGATACAAAGTAAAGGTGTTATTGAAAGCCCACTGGTAGTGCTAAAAGCACAACAAATTAAATAACCGTAGAGCCGTTTTTATGTTACCGGTTTAATGACACAGAGAACAAAAGCATTCAATCACTATGGTGTTTAACTGGCATTTTGAGTCTACACATTCGATTTAAAAACGTTTACAATGTTTATATATGATAATTATATGTACGTATGCATGCTTGTTATTTGGTTGTACTTCGCATTGTTATATTATAATATTTAGAGGACAATAATAAATGTAAAATATTGTATGCAGAAAAAGAGAATTCCATTGAAAATCATTCAACCCAAATGTTCACGTAAAACGTTTATGTTGTCACTCTAATGTACACAACCAATTGCAATGACAATAAGTTTGTATATAAAAGCTTAACGTTGTGTAAATAGATGAGACTATTTTTAGAAGTGAACGAGTGACTAAGATGTTCCATTTAATTTCATTAATATTTTACTTGTGTGCTTTGCTTACGACCGCCTTGACTCAAGTCGTTGATGTTGAAAATGTGTCGCCAGCTGAAGCCTCCATTTTGCCGTATTCGCTTAAAGCACCTATTGGGAATGATAATGGTGGCCGATATAAACTCATGGCGGTTAATCCTTCAAACAGCAATCAAGGAGTTGAAAACGAGCTTATTGAACAGCACAACATCAATAGTCCACAAATCCGTCGGAATGAAGATACTTGGGACCGTATATCAGTTAATTATAAAAATCAATTAGCTGAAACAAAATCGCCTATAAATGAATTCGGTTACTTTAACCCGTATGTCGTTGCACCGCATACGTTGCATTCTGATATGAACCATTTCGGTGTTGGCACTGTTGCGGCGTCTCTACCAGTTTCACTGCTGTTGGCCCTTAATCTTGGTATGCTTTTATATTTTATCGTTAATACTGTGTCGGTGTTGGCGGCCAATGCGTTGGGTACGGCTTTTCGACCACCTTATAATATGCACGAATACCACAGACGAGATGAATATAGCAATAAATATAATTAACGCGAGTATCACACACGAGATGAATATAGCAATATACATGTATAATTAAAGCTAAATTTATTTGCAACTGGAGTATAGCACAGAAATATACGTATGTACATGTAAATGTCGTATTTTCACAAATACAATTTTATCTTCGACTTGTGTTTTTAGTTGGAAATATTTCACACCAATAAGCTGCTTGTTTTGTGTTGATGTAATTGTTCCAACATTACAGTTAAAAATCTTAGATTTAAATATATTGATATAAATACAATGTATCTGAATGATATATGTCTATATGTATGTAAGTATGTATAAGTATATGATTACTTGCAATATAGAGGATGTAAACTATAATACATAGATTTGGAGTGAATGTCAAGTGTAAACTAAACTATTTCTTAACTCGAAAAGAGGCAGCGCGATTTATTCGAACGATAGGATCATTGCTATTAGCTGTGCGCACTGCTTGTCGTTTCACAATATTCGCTGTTGTCGCAAGCGCTGGAAAATATATAAAATTTAGTTAAGATTCCACTACAGTATGTTATTTTAATACTTACATTTAACCATAATACTACGCGGACTTTTACGTACGCAACCAGGACTGAATTTTTTATTTTCCTTTTGTACGCCAGCCGCTACAGTCTTTAAAAGCCCATGATGATTAAATGTCTTTGATTTCAACAATACTGCAATAAAAAATTGTTAAGTCAAGTTATTTTAAATAAAATTTATTGCAATAAATAACCACCATTCTTCATTCGATCCTTGTTGTTCGTTGGCACTTTAGCTATTTGCTCCGATAATATATTACTAACAAAATTCTTTTTTCTCATTAAGCTGTTGGTTTCCTTGCTTTCTGCTACTGACTTTTTCGCACTCACATCCGTACTCGTACTGTACTCATCATCTGTGACGCACGACAACACATGTGTTTCATCCATAATCGTATGTTTGATTGTAGGTTTTTTGAAATTACTAATGCAGTCATCAGAATCCGTGTCCTCCATAATATCTAAGTCAAAGTCATTCGTCAACTCTGTTCGTTGCAAACGAGGTCTTTTTACAGTGCTTGTGGATGTGGGCCCATCAGTGTTAGCAATTTTATGTAACCGTTTTCCATTTGTTATCTTTAGTGTTGGACCTTCCAAATCTTCATCGCTGTCCTTTTTGTAATCCTCTTGACCAAAATATGCATGTGTTTTTATAAAATGTTGTAATTGTTCGTATTTATCTTGCATATTTGTACTGAGATCATCATACGACTTATGTAGTAATTCGCATGCCATACCAAAAGCTTTGCGCAGTTTATCTGAATTCCGCAAAAATTCAGCATTTATGCCGGATATGTGGTTGATGTTAATATCTTGTTTTGAATGACGCACTTCCAAGTCTTTCCCTTTTTCATATTTTTTCAAAATTTCAACATATTTAGATTCTTTTATTTCCTTCTTCAGTTTTTCTAGATCCTTATTTGCATCATGTAACTTTCGACGCCAGCGCATGGATTCCTCTTCAAGCCTGGCAATTTCTTTATTGTAACCAGAGGTGGAAGCAGTAAGCATCTTTAGGAATAATACAAGATAATGGAAAAATAATTATTGTTATCATTTAAAAATATGTAAGTGTGATGATTTTGTTAATTATGTACATAAATAACTACTTTTGTAAAAAAAAAAGAATTTTTATAATCCGTACGGAAGAATACATACATATATTTATATACGCAAAAAATTTTTTGTTTAAATAAAGACAATTATGGAGTTCTTCATTTTTCTTTAGATGTCCAACTGTAAATATGTATATACCTTTGAGACATAAGAGATAAAAAAGAGAGAATTGCCAAAAACGTTGCTAACAGCTGATCAGCCCATCTGTTGAAACGTCAAAATTCATAATCGCTGGATAAAGCAATAAAAGTATCAGTTCGAAATATTTTTATCTATAAAATCAAGCGAATTATTTTAAAGATGTACACAAAAAGAGTTTTCTCGATTTTACGGAATTTGTCAACGCGTGATTTGCATTTAGGAAATTTACATTTTTCTCCAATTTTCCCAGGCACAAGCAATGCTTTTAAGGCCTTGCCCTTGGCTAGGGTACCACAAGCACAGTCAACCTTTATAAATACCTTACAGATACGAGGTTATGCAAAAAGCAAAGATAAGAAAAAGGAGAAAGGTAAAAAAGCGGGGAAAGTTGAAATCAATGAAGCACAGCTTCGCGAAGTTATAAATTTTGATGCCGTAAACGATCATATGCAGAAAGCAGTGCAACAGATGCGAGACGATTTTGTTAAACATTTGTCACTGCGTTCAACATCAGGCGCTATAGAAAGTCTGCGTGTGCATATCGACGGTGCTGAACATGAGTTACAAGAACTTGCACAAATTTCAAGAAAAAATCCCAAAACTATTGTTGTTAATATGATTGCTTTCCCTCAAACTATACCTGATGTTTTAAAAGCAATTGCAAATAGTGGCATGAATCTTAATCCACAACAGGATGGAACTACTATATTTATTCCTATACCGAAAGTCACAAAGGAACATCGTGAAAACCTATCGAAAAATGCAAAAACTCTTTTCATCAAGTATCGTGATTTAATTCGAGACATACAAAATAACACTATAAAAAAATTAAAGAAACAAAGTGATATATCTAAAGATGATATTTTCGCTATTCAAACACAAGTAACCGCTATAGCTGACAAATACATAGCAGAAGCTGATAAATTACTTGCAACGAAACAAAAAGAGCTAATTGGCGAATCATAGTAGGTAAATTATTAAGCTTAGAGCGTTAAGACTGAATTGTTTCGGTAATAAAAAATAACTAAAGTTGCCACATAAAAATTTGGTTTTCTGTGTTTCAATTTAACATTATAAATATTAATGATTTTTCACTAGAATTACTATAAATTCGGCTCACTAATGTTTTCGTATCGAATTGAAACTTATTATTTTAAACGCACTTACCTCCTCTGATTTAATGGAATTCCGCTCAAGCAGCGTATTGTAAGCTATATTTTCCTTCTTCAATTTCTCACGAAAGTTCATACTCTTGATTTTGCTTTGATTGACAATAACATATTCCTGTGTTTTAATAAAAGTTGAATACACTTCATCGATCTTGCTATACCAGGCTTTCAATTCACTTTCATAAGATCGGGTGACTTCTGAAGATTTTTCAAGCTGAGTCACTTTAGCTTTAAGACGTTCGTTTTCAGCCATAAGTTCTGTAACTTTTTTTATATAGAAATCTTTAGGCATATTGGATTTGAGCACATTTTGCTTAAGTGTTGTTCGAATCTTCTTCGCTCGACTCGCATACTAAAATATATTAAAAACATTTCATCATTAATTAATAAAAAATATTATATTTGTATACAAAGTGTACGTACTTTTAACGTGTTATAGGTGTCCTCGTATGTCAACGAACTCATTGAAACATTAGCTACCATTAATGTCTGGCAATTACCTCCAAGGGAGTCCTTCAGTATACGTGTTAAGTTTGAATCGCGGTAAGGAATATGTTTCATTCCATCGGCCAATTTGTTGATGCAATTTCCCAATGCTAGTAAACTTTTATTTATGCTAGCACCTTCCTTAAAACGGACTCCTATTCCTTTTGTACTGGCGGCTCGTTCACTGCCAGCCAAATCAATCATAGATAATTTCACTGTGCGTTTTGTACCCGTTTTGCGATCTGTCATTCGAATATGAACTTGGAAAATAGCATGAGAACGTGAACTCTCTGCATTGGCATCGGTTGGGTGTTGTGTGCGATTTGAGTTTCCTTGCGCCAGTAGTTGTAAAAGTTCATCGGCACTATAAATTGGTTTTAAAACGAGCCCACTAACAACTACACCATTCGAGTCCTCTCGCAGCTTTAATGGTCCAGTTTTTGTCAAAAGGTTCATTACTAATTCGTTATAGACTTCTAAATAGCTTACGCCTACATCAAATTTATGAGTAGTGCTTTGAACTTGTATTTTTTCAAATAGTTCACGCATAGTAAGAAAAGTTAGACCAGGACATGTTTCACTGCCAAGCATTGTAAATGTCTTCCCTGCTCCAGTGGCACCATAAACAAACACGGAACAATTGTATCTAATAATGCAATAAATATAAATACATGTTTCAAAATGTAATGTACAGTTGTCGCAGCTTACCCGTTCAACACTGAAGCAACCAAAGGTGATGTGCATTCTTCAAAAATTTGCTGATTTGTGGCTTCTGGATCGTATACTCTATCAAAATCCATACTGATTTTTTTATTGACACGTTTTGTAATATCCCGATAGTTCTGTTTTGTCCCTTGAAAAAAGAACTCATCATCCTCTTCATCGGGATCAAAGAGCAGAGTGTTGTTGTCCAAAACCTTGACAATTTGGCGCTGGTTCTGTTCCAACTCCCTTCGATTGTAGGGCCGCACTCTTACCACAACTTTAATGTTTGTTTGTTCTGTTGACATTTCGTATTTTTTGTAATCTAGGTTTTGTAAATATTTTTAAAATCAAGTTAAAACTAAATTGTCGTACAGCGTCTTGTTTATGATGGATAAAATTGTTTTTGCTGCCAGTTTGAATATTCAACTGTTTGAAATCATCTTTAGGTTGGTAGCATTGCTTATCCAATTGACAACAATGTGGCCATATTTAAGTTCTTACATAGAAACTGAGAGTTTGAAATTCAAAGTTTTCTTAAGTGTCGGATGTGATTCACTTTCGATTATAATTGAATTATACATTATTAATTGTTTATGAACTTTTGTAATAAAAAAATTGATACTTATGGTCTCCAACATAAAAAAGATAAAAGGAGATCAAAGCGGGTGACAATAGTAATTTTATTTTCATATAACAGAATTTTAGTATTTTATTTTATTGCAAGGGAAATGCTTAAACAAATCTCCTTAAATAATTGAATTGCAAAATTATAATTTTGAAATATTACTGTTAACTGGAAATAATAGATATTGTAATAGATATAAAAATTATTAAAAATTCGTAACAGAAATTAAAAAAAAAAAATTGTCTTGTGCAACTCTGCGTGCTATGTCGTTTCATCGAAACTGTACGCCATTTTCATTTTCCATGAATTGCATTGACAGAAATTTGGCGATTTGCGTCCTTTTGCAAAAGTATAATTATTTTAGTGAACTTGTTGAAATCTAAGCCGGCAAATAAATTATTATAAATAAGTTATTTCAGCTGAAAAATTTTAAATAGTGCTAAATTATGAGTTCTGTGTTATTTGCTTGCTCAAAATGTTTCTCAAGACATCCATTTGAGGAATTGTCTGCAGGTCAACAGCTATGCAAGGTGAAGATCAAATTTATTTATGGTGACACACAATAAGAAATTGAAACTCTTTGAAAATAATGTGTATAGAATGACGTAGACAAACATTTTGTCGAACTGTGACGCCAATTTACCGAAACTATATAATATTGCTAAAAAATGCGCATTTGCAAATAGCATAGTGAAAGTAGCAACGGTGCTTTTTATTGAGTGAAAGGTTTTCCAATTTTCAATATTTGACAAATAACTTTGTTTTTCAGAATTGCCGAGGAAATAGCTCCGTTGTTAAATGTACTTATTGTCGCACTGAATTCCAACCAACAAGGTAAGTACTACAATAAACCCAATATACATATAAAATTCTTACAAACAAACATGAGAAATGTTTTCACTTGCAGCAAGAATCAGACAGCCTGTAAAAAATGTGAGCATTGTCTTAACAAGTATGGCAAACCAAATGCCTGTGAATGTTGCAAAATTGTAGCGGCGTTCGGAAACTCAAAATGTATAAGGTCGGTATACATGGGACTTATATTTATATGTAGTATATAGTTTGGTATATAAAGCGGATTTATAATTTCAAATGGATGCACAATAAAAAAATATGATACGGGTTTGGAAAATAGTATATAAAGAGTAAATTGTATATTCATTTTAACGTTGTAACGTTGTAGATTATCAAGTTGAATAAAAAAAACTACTTTGATTAAAGCATTGTATCCCACACATTTTTTATATTGTGCTTTCGTATTTTTGTATAGAAATTGTTAAGCTCTTAATTCTTTGTTAAACCAAAGATTGTAGTCTCTAATGTAGATTATTAAAAACAATCCCTTTACAAATGCAACGTTTATGAACGCAAACATTTCTTCTTCTTTTTTCTCCTGCAACATATATCCATAAATACTCCTGTACCTTGCCTGTAAATGCAATGATTGATAGATGTGCAACCTACGAAGCGAAATATGGCCCACCGATACAATGTGATGAATGCAAACAGCGATGTGCTTTCGATAAACGTGACGAGAACAAAAAGGTTAGAAAAGGAATAACGCCTCATATACGCGAAATTCCGCGGTGAAATCTAAATTGAATCTTGGAATAATTAAAAATTCGATTTCATGAATTTAAGAAATAATATGTTCAGGAACGTTGCGTATAAGAAATTCCCGAAATGTATGCGTTCATAGACTCAAATACATTTACACTATACTCATTCATATAAAATGATTGAGAATATCTAATTAGACCAACTTTTTTTTATTATCCGCAGGTGAATGGTAAATTGCTTTGTTGGCTGTGTACCAGTTCATTTAAGCGCGCTCTACTTAAGGCTCAACAAGAAGGACGAATATCGGCTAAAAAACGACAACATGAGAAATCTCATCGCGAGAGTTCAGCATCAGGCAAAAAATCGTCTCGACCTTCAGCTGATATCAAAAGTAGTGGCGCCGTTGGTGGGAGTGGAAGTAGTAATGCTATTGCATCTTCAAGCACTGATATGCCTGAAAAAATAAGTCGTACAGGATCTGGCGGAAGTGGTGGCAGTGGCAGTGGTAACGGCTCTGGAATGGGATTAAGTTCTATTGCAGCACCAGCAGTTATAACAATTGATCCCAATTCAGCGGATCATGTCGTAGCAATGACAAATTTAAAAGAACGTATCGCCAGTTTGGAAAAACGTCTACAACAAAAGGATAAAGAATTATTGGAAAAAGATAAATTAGTAAGCATTTGAGAGTGGTAACTCATGGAAATATAGTTATTGTTGCTATATTTATTTCAGTTGACAGAGCTGAAAGGCAAGAACTTCGAAAAGGAAATCGAAATGCGCAACAAGTTGAAGGAAGTTGATAGGTTACATGATATGAAAGTAGAGAATCTTAATCGTAAAGTTAGTAGTCTCTTAAAAGAATTAGCTGCGGTTAAGAAGAGCTCAAAGAAGAATGGAACAAGTGGCGGTGCAAACGCTAAGGAGCGTCAAAGTGAACGTGAAAAACGGGAAAATCTTTCACCCAAAGAGGAGATTGTTGAGGAGGAGCAATCACGTGAAAAGGAAGTAAAAGAGGAAAAGATAGATAAAGACGAACTTAAAAGTGACGAAGAACAAGAAACCGAAGAAAAGAGGAGTGTGGGTTCTGGTTCTAATAGCCCGGTAACAAATTGATGATTGTCACAGTAGAATGTGTTAGTTAAATTGTATAACAAAATTTTACGAGTGTATGCAACGCTTTCACATCAATATTCCACTTAATCAAGATGTATAAATTTTATACTAAATGTTTACTTTGTGAACCATTATGATGTTAAATTCTGTTTTCAAGCATTATTTACATAATTATAAAATGAGCTGTTGTACCGTTTTTCATTAAAAATAAAAAATGTAAGAAAACTTAGTATCAATTATAAGAGTGTGTACATTAAGAATGGATGTCTATTTTTTTAATTTCCACACTTAACAAATGTTTATGTAAGACTTTGTATTATTTTAAGTTGCTTAATGCACACTAAATCAATTGTCACTTTGTAGTTTGAGTAAGATTGATGTAAATTAAGGCTTTATTATAAGCTTTAGTTGTATGTGCATTGCAAATGATATTTTGGCTATTTAACACTTTATTTAATCAAAATTTTTAAAATTCAAGTTTTTAATTATTATGTTATGATTTCTGCAACGGCACTAAGAATATAGCTTATTTAAGTGAAGTGGAAAATCTTTAATTTGAATAAAAAACACATAAAAAGCACACTGCTGTTCATGGTTATTTACATATTTTATTTTTTTAATCATATTCGTAGGTGAATAACAGCGATTATTTGTCTTACACATGCTAGGTGAAAGTAAGAACTAAATATTAGATATTCAGCGCGTGAATGCTCTATATCTATCAGGTAATCACATGGAAAATAGCATCATTTTGAATAGTATGCATCAATTGATCAGTTGATCAATGTGGCTTGGGTTTGTGGCCATCCACATAGAAATTTCGTGTTGCGCTGGGCAACTGCAATTGTAAACCATCCAATTCCTTTGTTAATACTATTTGACAACCTAGACGTGAATTTTCTCGTAAGAAGGGCGCCATATCCAATAAGTCGTCTTCTTTTTCGTCCGCTTCCGGCAATTGATCGAAATGATTTCCGATTACATACACATGACAAGTTGTGCAGGCCAATGATGCTTCACAAGCGCCTGTAAATTAATAATTGTAATACAATAAAACTATTTTCATTTAGTCGTCAGAAACCTTCCATTTCGATTCCATAACGATGTGCTAAGTAGAGAACATTATCACCAACTTTTCCTTTGACTTCAGTGCGTTTACCATCTTTGTCGATGTACGTAACACGAACACTGAAATTATTACAAATTTTCAATTCATTGTACAAAGTGATTGTCTTAAGTTCTCAGTGTGAGTTCAAGCGAATACTTTGTAATTTTAAGCATTAATATAGTTTGATGGCGAAAATAGGTGAAATCACACTGAGAAATAGGTGTTTTCGGTAAACTTTTGCGTACATTTCGTCGTCTGATTTGGGGTCTTGCCATTCATATTCACCATGGAGAAGTGCTAGAACAATGAAAATTATACACAATTTTAATATAATAAGAAATTCAGTCCTTACTATTGGTTGTATGCATCCATCGCGATGATGGCAGCAGTTTAATGGGTGGATAATTATGTGAGATATTCCTAAATTGCCGCAACATTAAACGGATCATTTTAATTGTTTTTGAGGTTATTATAAAACAGCTGATATTTGTTTTTGCGCCATCTACGAATTACGAAAGGCCGAACATTAATATCGAAAAATCGAAGCCGCTAACATATTTGTCAAATAAATTTTGCAGTTTGCTTTCACATTGTTATTCGTAAACAATTGCCATAATTACAAACAAGTTGAGTAAGTTCTGGACGAAAATTAATTATTTTATATTTAAGAGACTAAATATTACCATATAATATGGATATGCTCTCAGAATAGATTGTGTAATAGTTAAAATATTGCGAAAACTTATATGATTGCTACTAATTTATATACCAGTTATTTTTTAGTAAATCGAAAACCTATCCGTACTCGTTTAGCAATGGCAGCAATGGACAAAATTGATAGCGATATATTAAAAGTTATAAATTCTTTGGAATGTTCTAAAAAACAATGCCTCCATTGTAAAGATGGTATTGCAGCCATAACAAGTACTATTCGAAATACTCTGTTGGAAATTAATGACATTCAGGAGCGAAATCAGGAACGTCGCCATGGAGAGCTTGTGGCTTTGTTTGAAAAGTATTTCAAAAATGATCAGATTAAAACTTTTGGAACATCTGCGAATGTAAGTTTAGAAGATTCAGAAGGTTCTTCCAATTCGTTGAACAGCGAACATTTCGTTAAGGATGTAAAACAGCTACAATTTGACGCGCAAGCTGAAAAAATTGCTGTTTCGAAGACACAGAAAAATAAACAATCTGTGAATGTACGAAAGCGTCGTGTAAGTTTAACAGAAAACATTACGCAAGCAACACCATCGAAAAATCTCACGGGGGAAACCAACAATTTAAAAGGGGATCCCATATCATGTACTAGTCCAACAGAAAGGGTAAATGTGAAAGCAAATCAAAGAGATGAACTTATTGCAATGCGTGAAAAAATGCTTGCCATTCAGCGACGAAAAATGGAGGATCGGGAACGTAGGAAACGTGAGAGTAGTGCAATGTAGAATATTAAAATAATGTTATATTTTCTAATTTTCTTAAATATTTATAATAAAAGTACAACTGTATTATTTCGCTCAATTAGTTTTACTTTTAAAACAAGGAAATCCTTATTCACACCCGAATTTTATTGTTCTCGCTCCTTATTAATATGACGCAAATTAGTTCGGCGAGCTTGTGAAAGTTGTTTAGATTTCACTGAATTTCGAGAGTAAGTTTGCTGCCAAAACAAAAAAATTCTTAATTAATATTAATATTGTATAGTTATATACTATACGAATAACTATATTTCTGTTGCAAATATTAGAAAATTTCTTATGTATTAAACAACTGAACTATACATAATTTAAAAAACTATAATTCATAAAATCTGCTGGAACCGGGAAGGCTAATTTAGGGTTGTGGCAGATTTCTTTGATTTAAATCCCCATTTGACACTTGGTCATTATCCTTATGGCGCTATTTATGGCACTCGCCATATTGTGTACATAAATGCAGCCAACGTTCACGGAATTAGTGCATGATTTTCAACGAGTACTAGAACTTTCGAAGCAAAATTTTATCATGTTCTTCTGATCGATGTCGATAATGTCCCGAAGTCCTACTCAAATTTGTTCTCGCTTCCGCTTACTGTTATCACCTATATAACGATTTAAATTCGACGACGACGAAAATTTGTTTGGTGAGTTTTTGAATGGTTTTCCAATATTTTCATCGTTCTCTCTTAAATTCCTGTAATTTTTAAAAACATTAAACATCGATCTTCAAGAAATGTTTAAGAAAACTTACAAAAATTACTTCGAAGCGCGCTGTCAAAATCGCCATATAAAATCTATGGAGATCAGGAATTTTTGACAGTAATTTGCCGCTACCGCTTTTATTTAGGGACGGCAGTAAGTTTGTAGCGATGCCCTTGATTTTTTTCTATCGAATTTAATAATAATAATAGTTCTTTGTTTACGTCGACGTAAGTAACTGTCTCTTTGTGTTCAACATGTTCGTGTTTCCTTGCTTTGTGTGATGTGTGGAATGTTTTTACAATGTTTACTTTTTATTTAAAAACGCTAATAATGATATGATTTATGTAAATTGCTACAACCTAATACACATTTTGTTAAGAGTTTTCAAAACATTTTAGTTGTATTAAATTGAAAAATATGTATATTTAATGAATGTGTTAAATATTTTTTGATTATACTGCTTTTTTAATCAAACAACTAAAATATTATTGTGGAACAGTATTTCTAATGTCAAATATTAATATTATAAAAATCGTTAATATCGCACAGAGACCGTATTTTATCTGCCTTCTCTATAATATACGTTTTCTGTCTTCTCTATTATATACGTACGTTCTTTGCTTTAATATCAGCTGTTATTTTTAATACGTAGCTACATAGTGGTTGTCAGGAATTGTTTATTTTTTTAATGTGGTATACGTATTAACAATATTCACCCGACACAGCGGTTTGGGAATGAATAAATATTGCAGAAAAGCATATAATGCATTTATTAAAATAAAGTTAGTTATTCTGCGTAAGGAAATCGACAACAATTTAGCCAACCTACCGGAAGAAGCTGGGTGCCAAATTCGATAAGATCTCCTGGGTAAATTTTTAACATAGCACAAGACTTACTGAAATTTTCATACATTTGCATAAATATATTTGATTTTGAAGACAGTTCAATCCGATAAGATTACAAAGTGTGGTTATTTTGGTATTACATACGATTTAACTCTTAGCTAGTAATTGCGTGCATTCAAATAATTATTTTTTATATCTTTTTTTTAACTATTTACTACATTTCAAATACACTGTAAGATATCTGATGAATTTTGGAAACCTGTTAAAAATCTCCGCACACATATATGTATGTATATGGTATCCAGGTATTCATATGTTTTAAATGGTGCTGAAGTCAACAAAATACTTGTAAACGTAAACACAAATGAAGATGGTCCTATCACGTTTGGGTATTGATAGTAATAACTCAAAAGCGTGCATAAGATTGATAAACCAAATTTATTATTGTAGATAAGAAAATTCCATTTAATTTCCAATTTCTGCAAAACTTTTTATTTTATTTCTCCTAATTTTGAAGATATTTTCTACCTATTAATTTTTCACTAGTGTTATATAGAAATCCATTTGCTCTGTTTTATATGTAATTTTCTTTGGTAAAAAAATTACCTAATTCTGCGTTAAATTTTATCAAACCGAGAGGTGGTTTGATTACTAAAAATTTTTAATAAAAAACCTGATATATTCCGCAAGTAGGTATAGAGCACATACGTATCAGCAATTTTCAATTACTTCCGGATGTTCCTTATCTTATTTGCCTCGGTAAATGAGCGTTCTTAGGCATTTGCTTAGTTGGCAATTGTTCTTCTCTTTACTTTGTTGGTCTTTAAGTTTTATCACAACTTTAATGTTCAACGCTTTCTGTAAAAACTTTTGCCAACTGTTTGTGCTATATTCTTCTGAAGGTTTATATCTATATATGTATGTATATGTTATTATAGTTTTATTAATCATTGCCATATTTTAAAACCAACTGTGTTATCAAATGAACTGTATGTATGTACTATATATTTATTTGCCAATATTGTGTGTACGCTACTAAGTCCGTCATTCTTTTTGAAACACCTTTTTTATTTTATTTTTAGATAAAGTGGCATAGTTGGGTCTTTGCCGTGTTGGTATCTGGACCGCAGCAATAGGCAGAAACTGAAGCAATACTAGGAAAATTAATTGCAACGTGTGCGTTTATATATTTAGTAACACAAAATGCGTCGTCGAAATGTAAAATGGATTTTAAAAGCAGCAATATTGCTGATCTTATCATTCATTTTATTCCTTTTGATCACGAGTTGGATATCTTCAAGCCCCTATAGAAATAAATTGCCCATTTTGACGTCAAACCGTGCCGAAAATTTGCGTGCGCATAAAAAAAATTCTGAGGAATATGTGCGCAATGGAGCAGAACGCGAAGTTGACGCACCAAAACTGCCACGATTGAATAATGATGTGGATAGAGAAAACCGTCAATTGTTGATGCCAAATAATCTCAAAAAAGATTGGCATGATATTTTGGCTATGGAACGCGATCAGAAACGAGTTGGACTCGGTGAAGGCGGCGTAAGAGCTGCACTAAACGATGAATCGCAAAAGGATTTGGAGCAAAAGATGTCTTTAGAAAATGGTTTCAATGCGTTACTTTCCGATTCCATCTCTGTAAATCGTTCATTACCTGATATTCGTTATGAAGGGTGAGTTTTGTTTGACATTCATGCAATATTAATTATATTATTATATGCATATACTTTTTCTAATTTCGTCTAGATGTAAACATAAGAAATATCTTGTTAAACTACCTTCAGTGAGCATCATAATTCCATTCTACAACGAGCATTTGGGTGTACTTATGCGTTCTGTGCATAGTCTTGTAAATCGTTCGCCGCCAGAGTTGTTAAAGGAAATCATTCTAGTGGATGATTTTAGTGATCGCGAGTACTTATTCGAACAACTCGAACAATATGTGGCCGAAAACTTTCCCAAGGTACAAATCGTACGTTTGAAAGAACGTACCGGACTGATTGGTGCGCGCATGGCAGGTGCACGCCACGCTACTGCAGATGTACTTATCTTTTTGGACTCGCACATTGAGGCAAACTATAATTGGCTGCCACCGTTGTTGGAGCCGATCGCAAAAAACAAAAGAATCTCGGTTTGCCCCTTCATCGACGTTATTGATCACAGTAATTTTGAGTACAGAGCTCAAGATGAAGGTGCACGTGGCGCTTTCGATTGGGAGTTTTATTACAAACGTTTACCATTGTTACCGGAAGATTTGGAGGATAGAACTAAACCATTTAGAAGTCCCGTTATGGCTGGTGGTCTGTTTGCTATATCAAGTGAATTCTTTTGGGAATTAGGCGGTTATGATGAAGGCCTCGATATCTGGGGCGGTGAACAATATGAGTTGAGTTTCAAGATTTGGATGTGTGGTGGTGAACTTTTGGATGCGCCTTGTTCACGTGTTGGTCACATCTATAGAGGGCCACGTACTTCACAACCCAGTCCACGAAAAAGCGATTATTTGCACAAAGTAAGTACATACAAATATTATGAAATATTCAAGCTTAAATTATTATCATTATGAAATTTTAAAGCAACTTCCTCTTTTGTATTTAATGAAAGAACTACAAACGTGTCGCTGAGGTATGGATGGACGAATACAAAACATATTTATATGATCATGGTCAGGGTGTATATGAAAACATTGATCCCGGTGATTTAAGCCAACAAAAAGCGATACGTGAAAAACTCAAATGCAAGTCCTTCAAATGGTTCATGGAGGCAGTGGCATTTGATTTGCCTAAAAAATATCCACCTGTTGAGCCGCCCGATTACGCTTTTGGCGCTATACAAAGTGTGGCTGAGCCAACGCTTTGCGTGGATACAATGGGTAAACCGCGTCATTCAAAAATCGGTCTCTATCCGTGTGCACCGAATCTGAAGAAACCGCAAAGAAATCAAAATTGGGCTTTAAGCTGGCACAAAGATTTGCGTTTACGCTTCAAAACCGACTGTTTAGATGTGCAACAGCAACCGCCGAATGCACCCGTATGGCTTTGGGATTGCCACGGTATGGGTGGAAATCAGTTTTGGTATTATGATCGTGCTGAAAAATGGCTTATAGCTGGTAAAGGCAGTGAACGTTGCTTGCAGGCTGCACCGAGTAAACGCGCAATTTATATTAACCGTTGCGATTCCGATGATCCCTATATGAAATGGAATTTCGGTAACGTGAATAACACAGCGTTAGACTTGTTTTTTGTACAAGCGCCGAATAATGCATAGTCACTATCAAAATCATAACTTGCCATTTTTGGATCTAGAGTAGATATAAACCGTATTTAGAAATATATCTAATATCTTGTTTGTAAAACAGTCATAGTATAAGTAAACAGTGGACAGACGGGTTCATGTGTTTTTTGTTTTTTGTTTTTTTTTTAAGTCGGCGTTCCTATCACTGTTTTTATACAATTTTTATTATTGTACTATCGTTGATATAATTTACAAAACATTTTCTAAGCTACTTCCATTTAATAATTTCTATTTAATCGTAATTATCATTCTTAAAACAAGCTGCCCTTGCCAATTCAATTTTGTAAAATACGAAAAAAAAGTATTAATTAATATGTATATGCACAATATTAGTTAGCTCAGAAAAGTTTAAACATTTTTGAAATCATATCAAAATTATGCACAAAAAAGAATTCAAAGAAGAATGCGCTTATCTTTTTAAATGCGTGACAATATAATGACTCTTTATACCCTTGCATAGACATATTATAGTAAGACCTGTGTTTTTAAGGTTAGAAACTGAAGTGATTTGTAAATAAGTATATTTGTATTAAATGATGGAAAGATATTCGAAATTTCTTACATGTATACATACATATGTATCTATTGATAAAGAAACGAAAAAAACTTGAAATAAACAAAATGGTTCATCATTCCAAAAGAAAACATTATTTTTAATTATGTGTTAATCCACTTGTGAATTTCAAAAAATCGATTTTTGGTTTTCTTATTATCTCGAAAGTACATACATACATACATAATATATTATATTTGAGAATATTCTTCCAAAATTTGAAGTTGATCCGGATAGTCTCGAAAATATGAGCATATTTGTAAGAATTTTTTAAACAAAACTTTACACACGTTTTTCTCGAAACGTTGTTGTCAGAGTCGGCGAGTAAAATTTCTCCAGTCCGGCTGGACCGAGCTGCTAAAAATTTTAACACGACCTTCTTATATATACATATGTACATATGTATTTGTAGGCTTGCTCCAAGAAATAATATTTTTGATTTTTTAAAGTGTTTTTCATTCACAACTTTTTTGGGAATCCGTAATTTTTTCTAAAAGGAACCTTTATTCATCTATAGTGATTAAATTTTTTTGTGTTGTTTGATTTGAATTAAATTTAAGCAGAAAGATTTTTCTCATCGCAACGACGTACTTAAGCCTTTTATAATTTGTTTGGCTGTTTTTGTATGTAGATGTGCGTGGTTTTAATATGTAATCAAACATTGGTAGCTTTTCATATTCGAAAAAAAAGTTTATATTTTTTTAAATATTTTTTTATTTGGTTTTTAAGTGTTTTTTTTGGAGACCTTTCTCCAGATTGGTAACGGTATCAAGGAAATCAAATTTTTTCAAATGGAATCGCTGGTTATTTAAGCTAATTTAATTAAAAAATATAAACTAGAAAAAAGCGTTAACTTCAGCTAAACAAAATATTCGTAGATTGTAGTGTTGCCTTGGACAATAATCCAAGTCAAATTTCTTGAAAATATCTTGTCAAATCAAAAAGTACATGCACGGATTGGATTTTGAGCGATCTCTTTGTATGACAGCTATACCTTATAGTGTTCTGATATTGGCTAAAAAAAAAAAAAAACAAATAGAACGTATGCTATTTTATTTACATCTTAAGCTCCTCGACCCTTAATCGACATTTAATCAAGTCCATAACCTTTGTTTGCAATTTTCCAATACAACAACATTTGTTTACAATGTACAAAGTATTGGAGTTTTGTTTACATTTTATAAAATCATTAACCTCTTTTTTACATATTATAATGTCATTTACCCTTTCTTTTTTACATTTAGCGAAGACCACAACCTTTGTTTTCATTTTGCCAATAGAACAACCTTTGTTTACACTTGGGGTCAATGACTTTTTTGTTTACATTTTATGAGGTCAATGCTGCTTTTTTACGTTGTGAGGCCAATAACCTCTTTGTTTACATTTTATCAGGTTATGTTGTTTACATTTAGCTAATACAACAATCTTTGTTTGCATTTTGAGGTCAATGACCTCTTTATGTGTTCAAAAACCCTTTTGTTTAATTTTAGCTAAGTCAACTACCTTTGTTTACATTGGGACTCAATGACTTTTTTCTTTATAATTTACGCGGTCAATGACCCCTTTGTTTACATTTTATAATGTCCTTGACCCTTTTGTTTACTTTTAGCCCAGTCAACAACCTTTGTTTACATTAATTACTAAATTGCCAGCTCAAGGGAAGTAAAGGTTTGAAATTGTTGTACGAGTACCCTATAAAGTCAATATTGTGTACCTAATTTTTTAATACATAATTCTTATTCTTCCACTTTTGACCTGTAACTGTTATCGTAAAAGAAGAAGAGCTAAAAACGTTTTTAATGAAGCTGTGTAAATACAGACATTCTCTCACAGCATAAAACTAGTGAGGAGAGAAAGGGTTGGAGAGGCTAAAGTGTACTTAGTTGGGTAGGCGGTTTGGGTGATGGGTATTGGTTATGACCTAGACTGACGGTAAACGGCATGGAAAGAGATTTATGGTATATCCGATCAGTAACTACCAACAACAATAACATACAAGCCATACATGTGTGTGTGTCTTCTTATTATATGCAATTACACAAATTTTTACAACTTACATACAAACATAAGACCAGAGTATATTTGTGAAATGTTTTTTACTTAATTTGAAAGAAATATTTTCGTGGATTACCCACAAGTGTTTCTATTTTTATATGTGCCTATTATTTTCGTGGGACCTGACCTATTTGAACTAGTTTTTCGTTAGATTTTGTTGTTTCCTACTCTTACTCTTTTGTTTGTTCAGGTGAAATTATGATTATTACAGGTGTTATTTTCTAAAAACAAAATAATTAAATAAATAAATGAATGAGGTTGATAGCGCTACTAGAATTTACTTTCGTTTAGTTGCCGAACAATTGTAGAACTGTAAAGCCGAAACTGGACGGTCGAAGTAAAGCCAGTAAATGTTTTTCACTCAAAAAAAAATGCGCTATTCACATTATATAAATGTCGTACGATTGCTAATATTTCTAATAACCGGCGCGGCGTTATTTCTGCTCGTTAATCAATGGATCTACACAAGAGAAGCGCTGGAGGGGATCGAAATTGAATTAATACAAAAAACACCGTATTGGCAGCGAAGCCACAAAAGAGAACTAAAGGATTGGCATGACGTCGAAGCCATGGCGGGCGATGCAGCACGAAGTGGATTAGGCGAACATGGGAAACCTGCGTATATAACGAATCTTTCAAAGCGGACGTTAGAGCGTGAATTAAGCAAGAAGAACGGATTTAATGCTTTGCTGTCTGATATGATTTCTGTCAATCGGTCGTTGCCTGATATACGTGATCAGGGGTGAGTAATTAAACTTTGAAATATCTACTGCCCAGGCAAGACCAGAGGCTTTTGTAACCTTTCTTCGAGAGGACGCCACTAGAATTGAATGCTTATGTTTTAATGTTCAATCTAACCTTCAAAAGGAGTTCAAATATCACAGCTATAGGACCTGTGGTACGTGAGATGTAGCATTAAAATTTCGTGTTGTAGTTATCCGAGCTCTGCAGTTGGCTTTCTCTATGAGACTGTTAGGGACGAAAATATCAAAAATATTTTAGAAAACCCAAGTCAATGGTATAGATAGCAGATATTCTGATAACAAAAGCATAAGTCGAAAATATCGTTCCTGAATATTTGGGCATGTTAAGTTGTGCTGAATGTTCCTTACGATTCTTACCCAAATGTCACCTACGCCAAAGATCTGATCGACTTATTTAGTTATTGCAGTATATAATGGTACAATTCAAAGTATTGCCCATCGGAAGCTATAACATTCTCCTATCTTTCTGACAATTTGTGGATTAAATCTCAAAATGACAGCATTGATATGGCGACCAAGAACGAATCAAGCCAAAATTTCGATACCCTGTGAACTGTATTTTAGTGAGAGGGTTCGGCATCGACCGGAGCAAATAGTAATCAGAAGGGACAAAGCCTTCAAAACTTCTCAGTCGATGTTTTGAAACCGGTTTTATAACATGAGGGCGAGCGTTGTCATGCTACGTCACAAATACCGGCCGGTTTTCAGCAATCGCTCGCTTCAATTTGATGATTAGCGTTTCCTATTAATTCCCTATTAATGGCACAGGGCTTTAGCAGCTCAACACGCCCATCTGTTTCCATGAAATGCAGAGCATTACCTTGGAATCATGGAGATTCGGCTTTGCTATTGATTTGGTCAGGCTTGGTTTTTTTTACCTTTTTGCCTTGAAACATTTTATAATGGCTGCGAAGGTCCTAGGTCTTAGAAAATCGGGTTAAAAAGATGCTACTGTGAATTCAGCCGAGTTAGTAACTTGAAAATTGTCGCGTATAATTATTACGAGCTTGTTATCATTAACTATATGTCCATTTCCTCTATTATATATCCATTCAATCATAACATAATTGAAAAATATTAAAAAAAAATTTAAAAAAAATTCTTTACAGCTGCCAAAAGTTGAAATATTTCGCAGATTTACCCACCGTCAGTATAGTAATACCGTTCTACAATGAACACTTTAGCGCCTTGGTGCGTTCTTTACACAGCATCATCAACCGTACACCAGCCGAATTGATTAAAGAAATAATACTCGTCGATGATTTCAGTGATGTTACTAATTTGAAAAAACCACTCGACGAGTATGTGGAGCAAAATTTTCCTAAAGTGGAAATTTTACGCTTTCGTAAGCGGCAAGGGCTCATCGCAGCGCGCCTAGCTGGTGCTGTTAAGGCTGTCGCTGATGTGCTGGTTTTTATGGACGCACATGTGGAGGTCAATTACAATTGGTTGCCACCGCTGCTGCATGAAATAGTTTTGAACAAACGCACCGCGGTATGCCCCATGATCGATGTGATTGAGGACGCTACTTTCGAGTATACTGCACAAGATGAGGGTGCACGTGGCGCTTTCGATTGGATACTTGACTATAAACGACTGCCGTTGCTCGAAAGTGCTAAGAAGAATCGCACAAAACCATTCGAGAACCCAATCATGGCGGGTGGTTTATTCGCGATATCAAGGGAATGGTTTTGGGAGTTGGACGGTTATGATGACGGTTTGGACATTTGGGGTGGTGAACAGTATGAGTTGAGTTTTAAGATTTGGATGTGTGGTGGTCGTTTATTGGACGTGCCATGCTCGCGTGTCGGTCACATTTTTCGCAGTGAAAATTGGACTGGCGTATCGGAAGATCGCAAAGAAGATTACTTGCATAAGGTGAGAATGGAAAGACTTGGAAATTATAATAAACATATATTTGCTATAGTACAATTGTTTGTTTGCAGAATTACAAACGCGTTGCGGAGGTGTGGATGGACGATTACAAGAACTATCTATACAAGCATGCGCGCGGTGTATATGAAAAACTTGATGCGGGTGATTTAACGAAGCAACTCGCTTTGCGTGAGAAATTGCATTGCAAGTCATTCAAGTGGTTTATCGAAAATGTCGCCTTTGACTTGGTGAAAACATATCCGCCCAAAGGCACCACCGATTTCGCTTATGGTCAGGTGAGAAGTGTGGGCGCGCCGAAATTTTGTCTCGACACCTTAGGCCGACCCGATTACAGAATCGTTGGAGTTAAAGATTGCGAAGCGACAAGCATATTCCCAAGTCGGAGACAAGACTGGTCGCTAAGTGAAGACCATGACCTGCGTATGCGTGGCGAAGAATATTGCCTACAAACGGCTGACCATAAACCAAATTCTCAAGTCTTGCTTTATGATTGCAGTTATGGCAATAAGAATCAATTATGGTATTACAATCGTCGGCGTAAGTGGCTGGTTTATGGTGCAAAAAGACTGTTTTGTCTGGAGGCTCGCCCCGCATCCAGACATGTTGTAGTCAATAGGTGTCGCACGAATTTTCCATTAATGCAATGGGACTTTGTTCATGTTAATGACACTTTGTTGGATACCTATTTCGAAACTATGCCATAGCAAGTAGTTAGAATGTATTTGATCAACTTGTAAGTCTACATATATATATTTATGAATTTAGTAGTAAGTTTTTAAATATATAATGTTAGTAGCAAAAAATGACGATTTCTTCGGTTACTGTGGCCTTAGAAGCATACTATATATTAAGTTTGTAACATCCTGAGGTAGTGTTGGGGACTCTATAAAGTAGGTATATCTACTATATAGAATATATATGATCAGTGTGATGAGTTGAGTTGATCTCTCTGCCTGTATATACGTGAACTGGTCCCTCAGTTTGAGATATCGAACTGAAATTTTGCGTAGGTTCCTCTATCATTAAAAAGCTGCTCATTTGTCGGAACCGTATATAAACTAAACGATTAAACCCAAGTTCTGGCAAGAATTATTGTTCAATAATCTTTGAACGATTTTTTCAAATATAATCACTATAACATATAGCTGCCTTATAAGCTGGCTGCTTAAAATAAAGTTTTTTTTGTAGTTTTTTGTACATATGTATATATCTGTTTCGAGTATCTAATCGGGTAATTAGATATGATACGGTACAACCTTCCGAGGGACAAATTCCGGCTACTTATGGCATTCTTCTCTGTTTCTCCCGGCGGGTACTGCGTCGAATACTTTCAGAGCTTGATTGTTTTCATCAGAGCTTGAGTGTTTTCATCCATACGGAAGACATGACCTAGCCAGCATAGCCGCAGTCTCTTAATTCGCTGAACTATGTCAATGTCGTCGTATAACTTGTAAAGATCATCGTTCCATCGAATGCAATACTCGCCGTGGCTAATGCGTAAAGGACCATAAATCTTCCGCAGAACCTTTCTCTCGAAAGCTCGTAACGTCGACTCGTCAAATGTGACTTATAGAGTTTGGTCTTTCTTGTCGAGAAGGACTTAACTTTCAATTGCCTCTTATTTTCATTGGTAGGGGTTTTTACGTGGCGGGTCCTAAACCCAGCGCACACCCCTGGGAAGATATGGTTCGCCTTCTCACTTTAGCTCGCCTCAAAAAGTATAATCCATTGTGTTCAATGCCGGTTCTGTGACATGGAGTCGGAAACTCCCAAGCATCTGTTGCTAGACTGCACAAAAGTCTGTAAGCGCAGGATAAAAGAACCTTAGATTTATGTATCCCAACCACCAGCAGAATACTGGAATTTAATAGTGTGCTGGGAGTGATTCAATGAGAGGAGGCACAATAAATATTAGGTCGCAGTGTATTGCTTTCTTTTTCTCTTTCTAAGTACTGTATTCGGCAATAATTCTGTAAGTGCCCACGACGTGTTCCCCTTATGACATTACTCACATGAAGGAACTTAGTGGGCGTGTTGATTTTGTGTGATTAATATCGTAGGCTGCTTTCGTAAACACAATATGCAAAGCATTTTTTAAAACATTTGCCCGAGCCATGCAAGGCATTCATGCATTACAACCCTGCCTTGTCAAAATATGCAATGCACTTACTTGACGTTTAAGCATTGCGCTGACAGCTATTAAAGAGTTAAAGTTGTTCGTGTTTACAAAAATGGAAAATTTATTGTTAATTACATTAAATAATGCTATTTCTTTGGCCGAAACTAGTGCCGGTAGTAATAGCTTAATAATTGCAAAAAATTGTATAAAGAAGCAACGGAGATTGGCTGTCTTAGCTTGTAGATATGAAAATAAAAGAAGAATTCTAAAAATAAAAAGATTTTATAAGAGTATTCCGAGTATGCAGAATGATGTGTTCTATTCACATTTTCGAATGGAAAAATCAACATTTAAGGTGAGTATCAAGTAAACAATTAGTCTTCCACATTTATAATGAAATTGTAATTTGTAGACTCTTCTAAACATGTTGAGGCCATATTGGGTGCCAAAGAGCACTGGTCGTATTGGAGTTTCACTGGAAAAGGCGCTCTATGCAACTTTGTGGAAACTGAGCCACAACGCATCATTTAGAGATGTTAGCAACAGATTCGATATGGCAATGGGAACCAGCTATAAAATATGTATTAAAACCATAAAAACAATTTGTTGTTTAAAAAAAGATGTCATAAAATTTCCGACTACTGTTGCAGAACAAAAACAAAAATGTGACGAATTTTCAGCTAAACGCAGCCAACCGTTTCCAAATGTCATTGGCTGCATAGATGTTATGCACATTTCCATTTCACAACCAGTCAAGGACAGTCTTAGTTTTTATAATAGCACGGGGAACTATTCAGTTGTTCTTCAAGTAAGAATGTTCTTTAAAGTTTTTTGTTTATGTGTAATTAATTTAATTTATTTAGGCAATTGTGGATGGTAACCTTAAGTTCATGGATGTGTTTATTGGCTGTCCAGGACGTTGTCATGATGCCGCTATTTGGGAAATGAGTCCGATTAGAAAGTCAATAGTTAAGGGCGAATTAAAAATTTGTTCCGGCTGTCATTTATTAGGAGATTCCACATATCCCTTAGAAAGCTTTCTAATGGTTCCTTATAAAGATAATGGTTCTTTAACACCGAAACAAATTAAGTATAACAAAATTTTATGCTCAACGAGAGCTCATGTAGAGCAGGCGTTTGGAATTTTGAAGAAAAAATTTCGTATTTTGAAGTATATTGATGTGCACCAAGCACATTTACCAAAAACTTTCACATTGGCTTGTATAATTCTTCATAATATTATTATTGAAAATGAGGGACATGAAGCCTGCGTCATAAGCGAGGAAGAAGGAGATGAGGCGTTTAATGGCGAAAACAGCTTTTCACAATTACCAACTGCAAGTCAACAGAGAGAAGAAGCCAAAAATAAACGGGACGCCATTGTCACTTTATTAACTACATAAATAAAGAAATGACAACATTTTTTATTATATAAATATTTATATTATATAATTTAATTTAATTTTTATTAAAATAACAATCATTAGTGCTTTTGTTTTATACGAAAAAATTCATTATATAATGTTACAAGAAACTAAAACAAGAAAAAATGTTAATTTTCTTTGCAACAAAACTATAAAACCCTTCCCAAATACAAAATATTCCTTACAAGAACTTTGATTCCTTCCCAAATAGGAGATTTCTCTCAAGAATTTTGTTCGATCAGTTTATACAGTATAAACAGACAGCATGTTCCATATATGTAGATATGTATAAAGTTTATAGGGTCTCCAACCTTTTAGGCATTACAAACATCGTGGTAATCTTAATATACTTTGTTCAGGTTATAATAATCAAAAACAGAGTTAGATAATGTCGATATTGCGTTCTAAAATTCGTTCATACAATTTCCGTATAGATTTTAGTTCCAACAATTTTTCCTTTTCAATCTTAACCTTTTCTTTCTCTGTCTCCACCAGTACCTGAAACAATTTCTCTTGTTTTTCGGATTCGGAGGCCAAAAAGGCAATAACTTCATTTCTTTTACGTTTTCGCGTTCTTATCGTATGCGTGACCTCTGAGCATGCAGAAGGTGAAGGAGAAGGCGATGAAGAAGAGTTTTCGTTTGCAGTTTGTTCTAAAGAATGTTTCACCGTATTCTCAGGTACAACGACGCTGCAGCGCGTACCGTATACTTCGTCCATTTCTTCAAAGAACTCCCAATTGGTGGCAGCTTTGCCGGACATTGCGCTTCTTCTCTTTATTCTCTTATATGTGCCCAACAAGTTGGTGTAGCAGCGCATTATTTCATCAAGTGAAAATGGAAATGCATTGTCTTTTTTCAGTATGTCTCGCCTAATTTTTTGCCAAATTGTGCTGCGCTTTTTTGTTTTAGTTGCGAAATCACTTTCATGGCTGAGCCTTACGGTGATAAGCAATTTTTTGCGCTCGTGCGTCCACTTTTTATCACTAAAAAAATGTAAATACAATTAAAATTTAATGAATACCATACATTTGATTATAAATTATTTACCTTTTCGGCGAATCTGCCATTTGGAAAAATTTCAATGCAATGCATGCAAAGCAAAACTCATGCACATTTTGACAGCTCATGCGCCTGAAATAGGGTTGTCATGCATTCATGATTTTTTTACTTTGCCTAAATTTATGCATTGACGTTTAAGAGTATTGCGCATTGCATGTATGCTTTGCATATTTCGTTTACGTAAGCTGACATACTTTTAGATTCTTTTCTGAGTGAAGTGTGTTTTCTCTTTCTCATCTGTTTTCATTTCCTATGGATATAGTTTAAGTACAGTTTTATCCTGAAGTGCTGTCGATTTGGTTTGAAGGAGATCCGGCTGTCGAAGGTAACACCGAGTATTTTTGAGTTATTCCCGAGACGTTAGGAATTTGATTTTCATTGCTGTCTGTACTTGTTGGCACAGCTAGTAGAAATGTGCCGTTATTTCGAGAGTTAAGCTCTTTGGATAAAGAGAGCGCATCATTTACCTTCAAAGGACTTAATTTCGGTAGTTCTTTGCGTAGTCGAAAAAGTCTTTTCGTATTTTGTCAATACATCCCGTTGCAGTCGTTTATCTCCAGTGATACTAATAACATTGTGTCATACCACTAGTGTTGGAAAGATGAGATTTTAAGTTTCATTTAACAAAAAAAAATTCAATTCGGGGAATTTGAAAAAAGTTACAGCTGTTCAAAAATATGTGAAAATAATTAAGAAATTCGCTATATTTTGAAATTTTTGTATAAAAAAGGGAAGAATGCCAGGCAAGCCACCAATGAAATTTGTGATCTTAACAGAGACGATGCTGTATCAGTTCGTGTAGCACAACAATGGTTCGCTCGCTTCCGTTTTGGAAATTTTGAAATTTCGATTTATACTGATGAAAGTTTTACACTGATGGAATAATGTCTCTAGCGGAAAAATGGCAAAAAGTGGTCGACCAAAATGGTACATATTTCTTTATTTATTTTTTAGTATAAGTAAAAAAAATAAAAAAAAGTTTGATTAGAAATACGAAAAGACTTTTTCGACTAACCAATATTTTCTCGATATGTAAATAAAACGCCTTTGGTTTTTTTTTTGTATTCAATTTCATTAAAAATACATTTATTTTTTGTTTCTGTTTATGCATATAAAAACTGAGAAATGAAATCAATCAATCAATGAAATATAGGCCAATAGAAATTTTATATAATAGTAATAGGTAATAATAATTATAATAATAATAATAATAATCGTAATAATTATAATTATAGTAATATATTATTAATATTTATAATTATGCAAACAGTATGTATGAATGCAAATATTTAGCTTAGAAAAGTGTTGCATGTTGTCGCATGCTTGCAACATAATATACCGTGTGTGTGTATATTTTGTATATAGTATGTATGTATATGTACTCGTACGTATATATATTATGCTTATATATAATATATATGTATTTATGTGCATTTGTTTTACAATTAAGATTATCTTAACGTAATCTTGCAAATATCTTTCGCCAACGAATTACATCGCAGTGACGCATGCGCGCAATTTCTTTGTTTAGTTTATATTTTCATTTTTGTTGCTTTTTGGATTTGTTACGCTCATTTTTCACTTTTCACTTACACAGACATATTATTATTATTATTATTTGTTTTTTTTTTTCATAATTATGTAGGCAACAAAACAAGCCGTAGCGTCGGTTGCAAGTGTTGGAAAATTATTGACAAAAAAAAAAATAATAATAAAATTAGTAACTATAAATTAAAATTAATTATTGAAAAGTACAGCTACACAATTATTGAAATGCAATTAACATTGTTTTTTGTTGTTTTCTTTTATTTTTATTTATAATTTTTTTTTGTAATAAATAGTAACGCGTTTAAGATGTTGAATTAAATTAATACAAATTTATAAAAATTCATAACTAACATATGCACTTTATGTTGCAAGTGCTATAGTAAGAGAAAAAAATTAATTAGTTATGAAAATTATGTAATAGTATATAAATAAAATTATATTTTAGTAGTTAATTTGAATAAGTCAGTAAAACTATTTTGATTTTGTTTATATTTTTGTTGTTGTTTTTTGTTTTGTTCTGCAACGCACAACAAAGTCTTGAACGTTACGCGTTTTTGTCGCGCTTTGTATGATTAGTATGTATGTATGTATGAGTGTGTGTGGGTGTATGAAGGAAATGCTTTAGTTGCATGGCTGCTGTGGCAAACACATTGCTTGGATGGATGTGTCTTGTATGCTTGTATTCATTGAAGCCTATGCATATATGCAAAACATATGCTATGCGTAATTTTGTATGATTTGTTTGTTGTTGTTGTTGCTGGATTTACGCGCTTAATTAATAAAATTAATTAAGGAAATTAATGAATTAATTATTGAAATTAATGTATTAATTATTGAAATTAATTTATTAATTTGTATGTGTTGTTATATGACTTATGCATATATTTTTGTGTAGTTGTAGTTGTTGTAGTTGTATATTTAATTTTTTTTAGACTTAAGCGCTTTTGACGCATGTAAATTACTGTATTTCCATTTTATTAGTATTTTCTTATTACATATGTGTTGCATTCATAGCTACACAAGTATATATATGTAATATACATATATGTGTATATATGTATGTAAATGTTTGAGTTTTGTTTTTTATTTATGCATTTAATGTTAATTTTTGATTTGTAGACATTTTTCGTCGTGCTTGGCTTGCTAATTATGTAAAAACCAATATATGTATATATATTTATATATTTATAATATATATATACATATGTATATATGTATGTGTGTATAATCATACAATTTACATATGCTTCATTACGTACTTAATACTTTGCTGGTTTCGAGTCTTTTTTGTTCAATTTTTTACGTCCAATTGCCATTTGCAGCTTAAATTTTTATTTCAGTTTAACTTTTTTGCCTGTTGTGTACTATTATTTATTATTATTATTATTTATTTCTTGCTTAGTTGCTTCCTTCGCTCTTCTGCTTCCGCTTCTTCTTAGGTATAATTTTAATATTCATTATTTTTGCTTCTCTTTTCATACTCGCTCAAAATGCACACCCTTCAATTTACTTGCTTTCATGCTAAACAACTACAATGTACAATATCTTGTATACTAATAATGCCTTAGTGTAATTATTTTTGCTGTCTTCCACTGCACTGCTTTTGTTTTCTCCTTCTTTTACATAAATAAATATATATATTCTTGTGTTTATCTCTATCATATCTTTAATTATAATATTCATAATATTTATAATAATAAATCTCTTTCTTTTACCCAAACTTCTGCTTTCAAAAATGTCTTGTGTTGATTTTGCTTTGCTTACAACTAGTTAGAGAAACGTAAAAATTTCTTTAGATATCTTATAACTAAAACAAAAATAAAAAAATAATTATACAAGTAACTAAAATATATAAATGTTTAGCGTCAATATTTATACACGCTAACTTAGTGCTTGCCGCTTGTTTGTTTGTGTGTTTAAGTCTACATTTTTTTTATTACTTAAGTAATAAAAATATTTTTTGTTATATTTTTGTAATTTACTTTATTTTCTTTTGTCTTCCATATATATTTTTAATGATAAATACGCGCATGCAAATTTTTTTTGCATTCATGTATTTCATAATTATTGAAAACAATAATCGTTAATGCCACTACCTGCTTTGTTTTAAATGTATGTGTGTGTTTGCCTAAATTTTAATTTTTTATGATTTTTATTTTTAATTTTATTTTCGCTTAAATCTTGCGTAAAACACGCTCGTTCCCTATGTCTATGTATATGTATGTATACATTTTGATAAGTATTTATGTTTTATTTTTTTATTTAAAATATTCTTGCTCAATCTTTTGCTTATTTTGATGTCTTTCGCTGCCTACAAACTAATTATGTGTGTGTATGTGTCAGTATTCTGCTTTTTCGCGTTTATAGGCTCAGTATTTTTACGGTTATTTATTAATTTTTTCTTGTGAAAATACAATTTTTAAACATTTCGTAATAGTTTTTTTTTTTATAATAATTTTTACATATTTTTACAAACCTTTTAGATTTTTTGTTCATCATTTTTGGCAAGTGTTGAAAGTTGTGTGTGTGAAGAATATGCGCAATTTTTATGGCAATTTGCGCTCAACTTTTGCATTATTTAATTCTAAATGTGGAAAAGTGTTAAATACTGTATGCTAAAAGTGATTTTTTAGCATGAAACAAATAAATTTTATTATTAAAATATTTTTTTTTTTAATAAAATTTGTTTTTAAAATAAAAAAATAAAAATTTTTAATTAAATTAAAATTTTTTATAAATTAAAAATTAATTAAAAAAATGTTTTTTGAATAAAAAAAATTAATTAAAAAATTTTAAAAATAAAATTTATTTAGAGTGCGCCGCGAAAAAGTTAATGTAGCTTATACATACAGCTGTCGCCTTTGTTATTTTTAATGTATTCCGGTGCTTGAATTTAAGGTTAGGTTTGATTTTGATTCGTTTAGGCCACTTTTTGAATTTGAAATACTTTAAAAAACGCTAACGAAAAATACATTTTTGCAGCATTGTGCATAAAACTCAATTAACGTTTGAGATTTTTCGAAAATATGTTGGTTTTTCATACATTTTATACAAAAATTAATAATAAATTAGTCAAAACACTTTTTCAAAAAGACTTAATGCAGCATATATGCTGCTTTTGTTGTTTTAAATTTATTTTGTTGGGTGAATGTTAGGTTAGGTGTGCTTTAAATTGTTTTTGAATTTGAAATACTTATGAAAACTGCAAAATATTTGTGTTTATGCGAAAATATGTAGATTTTTTATGAATTTTATGCAAAATTAGTAATAAAATTAGTTAAAATACAAATTCAAACTAAACTGTAGTCAATAATAGAAAATTTAAAAAAAGTGTTTTTCAATCAAAAATATGATCGCTTTTCGGTTTCGACTAACAATTAATATTATTTTTTTTTTGCTTTGCAATTTTTTACAAAAATGTGTTGCAGTATTTTATTTATGGTTTTGAAATTTTTGGAAAAATCTAAATTTATTTCAGTACACTAAGCTGTCATAAACAAATACAAATTTATTAATAATGTATTTAGAACTGAAATATATTTTTGAGTTTCGACCACCAATTGAATTAATTTCGAAAATATTTAAAAATAATTTCCAGTAAAAATTCAGCAGTGTTTTGAAATTTTTTTTCTATTTTTTACGCAAGTGCACCCTTTTATTTTAGTTATGCATGTTTGGAAATGTTTTGAAAAAAAAAAATAAATTTAGTGCACTAAGCAAAGTATTGTAATTTAATCCAAAACATCTTGTTTTTTAGTTTTGACTACCAATTCAAGTTACTATAAAAATATTTATAAACAATTTTCTTAAAGGTTTCTGCTTTTACTACCAATTTGTTGTCGATTTTTTATGAAAATGTGCACTGTAGACTTTATTTTTAGAAAATTTTGAAATTTTTTGTTTAAACTCAAATAATTTTAGCGCAAGCTCCGACGTTATTAAACTCACACATTTTCTATACTAAAATTATATATATTTTTAGAAACTATTGTTTGCTTTTTGAATTTATTTTTATTTTTTATTTTAATTGTGTATTTTTTACTGTTTTGTGCCTTTAAACTGCCTTTCATCAGCTTTTTCGTAAAATTTATGATTTATTAATTATGTTTGCATGTTTTTAAGCTGCTTATATGTTTGTTTGTATGCGCTATGTCTGTACTTGAGTAGTGAAATTTCGTATTTTTATTTTAATTTTGTATTTTTTCTATTAAAAACGGTTTTATTTTCTTTGTACTTTTGGCAATGTTCTTGTTTTCTAACAGTAAATTTTTTTATTTGTAATTTGTTGACTTTTTCACTTAGTATTTATGTATGTACTTAAAAGTATGCTACATTTGTATTTTAAATGAGTTTTGTCGGCTATTTGCATAAAAAATGTATTTCACTCTAAACTGCTGTATGAATGTATGCATGTATGTATGTACGTATGTATATAAGTATGCTGCTATTAGTATGTGTGTTTTCAAATTGTTTATGCTTTTCACTCTTTGCTAAATTTATAGTCTTGCTTTCGTGTATGACTAATTTAAGAAAATAAGTAGAGTATTACTATCGTGATTTGTTGTTGTTGTTGTGGTTGTTTTTGATACTGCTGTAGCTGCTGCTATGTGTATTTGATTTAACTAGTTTAGTATTTTAGTAATTTGTAGAGTATTCTTCATTTTATTTTAGTAGTTTTGTGTGTTTGTAGTTGTTGTGAGCGTGAAAATTTTGTTTTTGAATTGTTTTAGTAATTCCAATAATTCAAAAATATTTGCATTTTGTGCTAATTTTTGTCATATTTAACGACTGCTAAATTAGTTTGCGCAAATTTATGATTTTTTTTTAGAAATATATTCACACTTCTTGGCTGCAGCATAAATTTTAACACTCACTTTTAGTAAAAATGTTTATGCAAATAAAATTTTTGATATTTAACGCTTAGTTCTGTGTGTGTAATTTGTTGCAGGTTCTTATAAAGCAAATAGAAAAAATATTTTAGTTAACTTTTTCTCTTTTAAAAACACAGAAAAACAAGTTTTTTAAATATGAGTAGTTTTTGACTGCAGTATTGCTTGGTAATATTTTGTTTTATAAAAATTGTATGTCTCATGCCACTCGCTATATGTTGTCTTTAGACTGTTGTATTCAACGCTAAATTTTCTCAAATTTCCGTTATGTAAACAGTTGTATGAACAACAAATAGTAAGTAAAAGTATGTTTGTATGTGTGTTATGAGCTGAATAATTTCAAAAATATTTTTCAACGGCTAGATTGTCACTCTCTTTGTTTTACAGCTACCTTTTGCTTGTTACAGTTACCCACAGATGTCAAAAAATAATAAAAAATATGGCACTCAACGTGTTAAGAATAAGTTTGTATGAAAAAATACGAGCAAAACAGTTAGCAGTTCGTCTGACAAAAAAAAAAGGAGAACAAAAGCCTGCTTAACTGTAATTTTTAGCATAATTGCAAATTGCAAATACAAAAACAAAAGCTACCTTAATACATAAGTTGAACGAAGGCAACACAGGCTGACCGACACACGGCGCCAACTTAAGCTGGCATTTGGTGCTGCTGTTGCTGTTGTTGTTGCAACATTAACTGTTGCTGTAGTTGTTGCTGTTGCAGTTGCTGCTTATGCTGTTCTTGGTGCAATTGCTGTTGTTGCTGCAATTGCTGTTGCTGCTGCAAATGCTGTTGCTGTTGTTGCTGCAATTGCTGCTTAAGCGGTTCTTGCTGCAATTGCTGTTGCTGCTGCTGCTGCTGCTGCTGTTGCAATTCCTGTTGCTGCTGTTGCACGTTTGCTGCCGCTGTGGGACTAGTGTTGCCCTCCTGGTAGGGTCCCGTAACCACACACGGGTGCATAGGAAAGAGGGTCGTCCATGAGGTGGTTGTTAGTGTTGGCGCGTGGAGTGATGCTTTCCCGCTTTTTGCCTGCTCAACGGAAGAAGCAGAATTCTCATTAGCAATTTCGTTCACATTTGCATTTGAGTTGGCATTCTTCTTACCCGAATCCTTTTTCTTTTTGCTTGCCGAACCGCCATTCCCGCTGCTCTTCACTGTTGCCGGTGCCGCTACTGCGTTATTTGCCAGCGTTGTCGTCTCCATTGGTGTTGCCACACTACCACAATTACCGTTATTTGTTGCGTTCGTACCGTCCTTCTTGGCGCTGCCACCGCCGCCCGTACCGCTGTTGCTGCCTTGTGCAGTGCCATTTGTGAGCGCGCCTTCAGCGTCGTCTTCGTCTTCTTCGCCATCGCCACCTTCACGTTCTTTCTTCAACTTTTCACGTTCTTCTTTGGCTTTATTATCGAGGTCTGTATTGATTTTCTTCACACGCATCTTCTCCTCCCACTCGTCAATACCGTGACGCGCACGATTCAAATTACGATGTTGGTAGAATATGAGTGTCATGCGCGTCGGCTCGTGTCGATTGGGATTGCGCAATGCCGTTGTTGCATGCAACTCGTGCTTGGCGCACTCGATCAGTACGCTGCCGTGATTGAGCGCAATGGCCACACCACCCATTTGTGGATCGGCGAATGCTTCGTAATTGTCATTGATTTCCGTTACTTCGCCAATCGGTTCCAACTTGTTCGGATTGGAGGTGGTTGCCACCGCCGCTGTGGCAGTAGTGGTGGTTGCCGTTGTTGTTGTGTTGGTACTGCTACTTGTTCCGCATGTGCTTGCGCCCGTATCGGTTGCAGCGCCATTCAATGCTGTTGGACTACCGTTGTCATTGCTATTGCTCGTGCTGTTGTTGCTGTTATCATTGTTGATAGCAGTAATTGGTGTTGTCGGCACAGCGGTATTGGCAATGGGTGACGTTACATTAGCATTTGCAATCAGCGTCGGATTGGAGTTCGTAAGCTCCGTGTTTAATGGCGTCGGCTGCGCATTGCCGTTGTTGAGATCGGGCAGCACAGTCTGCGCTTGCACCATTGGCAGCTGCGTTTGCGTCTGCACCGGCGTTTGCGTTTGCACTTGCTGCATCTGTTGAGCGTCAACTGTTGGTGTGATCTGTGCCACTGGTGTGGATAACGCATTCTTCAGATTGCCATTGGAGAGCGGCATTTGCGTTTGCGCCTGCGGTATGGCGGTGGCTAACGAAGCGTGCTGATGCGTACCACCGTTTGGCGGTAGCACTGTGGTTGCGTATGCAGCCGTGGAGGCGGTGCTCTGATGATGACCGTACATATTCCAGTTCGGTGATGGTGGTGGTGGCGTGTGCGGCGGTGTTTGCTGCGGATACATGCTGTACGGTGAGTAGGCCTGATGATAACCATAGTTGTAGTTCATATTTTGGTACGCGTCGTAGGCGGAGTAGGCCGAATGTGGCGGCGGATACATTTGATAGTTGCTTGGGTACTGGGTGTACTGATAGTCTGCCGGTGGTTTTGGTTTGACAAAGCCTTCTTCAATGGGCGTAGCATGATGGTGTGGATGTTGATGGTGTTGTGTTAGATTAGTCATTGGTGTCAATGGAGTGAGTGTGGTCAACTTACTTTCAGCTAAAGTATTATTCACTATGGTGGTTGAGTCGGGGTTCTCCTCACTGCCGCGGCTCTTCACATCGCCGCGCACGTCATGCACTTGCGTCAGCTGTTGACTACCAGCCGTTGGTAGATTATTGTAGTTGCTAGCATATGTTGCATTGGTCGTGTCGTGATGTGGTGTTAGCGGTGCGGCGGTGGTGGTGTGATGTACGTTGCCTTGCGGCGGTGCCATCGGTGCTGCGGTGGCGCCTGGTGCTGCGCTCATGCCAACCGCGTGTGTGGCGTGCGTGGCATGCGGCGGTGGCCAATTGCCGTAGTAGTTGCGTGAGTCTATGTAGGAACCCGTTTGGTAGTCGTACGAGTAGGGCGAATCGAGCACCGTGCTTGAGATCTGATTGGATTGCAATTGCGCATCTGTGAAGGTATCTATCATAGTCGCCATATTCATTAGACTGGAATTGGACGACATGAGCTGATTAGGTGGGTTACCTCCGACCGCGTTGTTCACAGCGGTATTCATATGTGGGTTGTTGTTATTGTTCACTGGCGGTGTCGTGAAAGCACTGCCAGCCGGACTGGGATTGTTGGTTACTGGCGTTTGACAGCGCGGCGACGGTGTGGATGGCGGTGCTGATAACGGTGTTGTGGCTGCGGTATTGACTGCGGCCCCCGCTTTTGATTTCGACTTTGATTTACCATTGCTACCGCCACCTTCCTTCTTTCCGTTGATTGTGGTCGTGTTGGTGTTGTTGTTAGCCGCGTTAGCAGTGCCATTGTTTCCGTTATTGTTGTTGGCGTTAGCGGCATTGTTCGTCGATTGCGGCGTGGCAGTAGGCGTTGGTGTTGTCGGCGTTGTGGCGGCCGTAGTGGCTGCCGCTTCGGCATCAGGTGCGGGCGTTTCGTCCTCTTTTCGCTTTTTGCCATGTCGCCGGCAAGGTATGAGCGGTGTGGAGCGCACACGTACTTCACAGGGAAATCTGAAAGTGTAAATATTTCAAATGATGCATTATTGAATGTTCCGAGGTGGGGATGCTCGCGCCAATGGGCTGCTATTAAAACTCAACACTACACTCACTTGTCCAACACTTGTACCGCGCCGGTGCGATGCTTCTCACGTTGTCCCTCCATGCTTTCGAATTCGTCCGTCGTATCCATGGTGTATAACGGTAGCACATGCAACTGTTCATCGTCGGGTGGACGTCCATCACGATTTGATGGTTTCAGCAGCGCTACTTGCACTGTACAGCCGTCCTGCATATTGTGCAAATCTCTATGTGCATGCGCACAAAAGTCTAGACACGCTGTAACGCCAGAGAAGGGTCGTCCAGTTTCCAGCCCCAGACGACAGTCTGTTGCCTCCTTCTCGTACTTGGTTTGATTGTCATATGAACGGGGGCAAACTTGTTTGAAGAGTGGTGCCAACACTGTGGCCAAAAGATTCATGTGGTCTTCGATGGCCGACTCTTCACTTTTAACGGACAGTCGGAATTTGCGCACCGTCTTCGAGCGTGCATACTTACAGCCATTGTAGTACATGGACCAAGAGCAGCCAAAACTATACGAGGCAGCCGATGTTTCAGGATCAAGACCTAGAACAGGGAAGTAATACAAAATGTTTATTCGCTTATGACAATGTATAAAGACAGCTCGTCATACCTTGACATGCGCAGGTGCGACTTTCATTGGTGGCACAGCGACGCGTTGTTGGAAGTCCGAATTTATTAAGCTTTGGTATTAGATTTTTATAAGCATTATCCGCTTCTAGACGCGGCATGCCATCCCAAGCAACCATGCACACGATGATGAAAGCAGCGCCGCACCTAGTTAGTTGAAAAAATCTTGTTAATTTTGGACATTCTAAACTTTCACTAGTGTGTTGAATTACCTGTGACCTGGTCGCTTCTTGACAACAACCAAAATTTTTTCCTCTGGATCGGCGCGCCGTATAACCCATTTAGCCAATGGACAACCTTGCGTGGTCTTCCCTTCCTTGCCCGTGTAAATAATCTTCTCTATACGCAACTGCCTACCAGAAATTTGACAACGTTCTTCGAACTCTCTACGCAGTTCCGATAAAGTCGATGCAGTACCTGAAAGAAATGTTGCAAGTATAAGTATTCAGTTGTGTCCCCTTGTTTGACATCACATTACGACTCACCGAGATGCGTATAGTATGTTCCCGGTTCGGGTGGATTCTTGTCGGAATGAAAGCACTCACACTCCGGTATCTCCGTCTTGTTGCCCTTTTCCAATCTATCTGAGGTATCAAACATTGGATTGATTTTCTCATGCTTAACGACAATTTCATTATCTTCCTGCTTTGCGCCCTTTTTCTTAGGTTTTGCGCCGTTATTTACTTCAGGCTCTTCTATTGGCTCATCCATAATTTCATCCTTAGTTTGTATACCCGTACAAGTGCCGCCTTTGAGATGTTCCGCGGTGGGTGTGCGTGTGCCGCCTTGTCGGCAACACGAAAAACCAGAACTATTTTTAATAGCAGCTGGTCCACCTTCACCCATAAACGGGTAACTGGTGTTATGAGATAGCACACCCAAGTCTTCGATTTTCGGCTCAATCATTGTGTGACCCAAGTGCGATGGCGTTGGCCCTAGTGGATACCGATGTGGTGGTATGGGATACGCATGGGCTGGTATGTCTTTTTCATAGTTTGTGGGCAATGGTATGATGCTATTGGTATCCGGTTTGCGGTCAATATCCATCAGATGATGGTTGTTGTGATGATGTAAGCTTGAACTACTACTGGACTTCATTAGTGGACCGTTGGACGCTTTTATGTGGCTGGAATGGCCAAGTGAACTGGAGTGATGCGGATGCATGCCGTGCGTACTGCCATAACCCATGCTACCCGACGAATGTTGATAGCCGGGCACAAAGTTTTGCTGATAACTTTGTTGGAATGAGCTCGAGCCGCCATAGTATGGTGAGTTATGATAACTGGCATAATCCTGCTGACTTTGGTGGTGTTGCTGCTGTGATGGCATGCCTTGTACCTCATTCTGGCAAAAGTCGGCATATTGTATGAAGTTCTGATAGTTACGCTCGTAACCCTCCATTTTGGTATGTTGGGCAGGCAAGAGACCAGGTTCGGTCTTGATATATGGCGTGTGGTAGTCAGGATGTTGTGGCGGCGGATAGCCATGTGAGGGTGGGTAGCCAGTCTTATCCAATGATTTTATACTATGTGAGCCATGCAGTGGACCATGGAGTCCGCCACCAGGATCATTGCTATTCTTATCGAGTTCAGCTGCTTCCGCTGCTGCAGCCCGACTTTTACTCTTACGACTGGATTTTTTCGGTTGGACTTCAGTGTGTGCAATAGTGGTGTGTCCACCATGACTGATTGTTGTATGCTGTTGTTGATGATGATGTTCGGCTGTGGGGAAACTACTTGCCACCGGTTTCTTAAATGAATTCGTGTGGTGTGGCTTCCATATTTGATCGCCACCACCTCCTATTGGTTCGGCTGCTAATGTGCCATGACCGGGTGTCAAACCCGAACTATTGGACGTTTGTATGCCTTGCATTTGCTGCTGTTGTTGTTGCTGCTGCTGCTGTTGTTGAGCAGCTTGTGTTGCAGACACATTAGAACCAGTCGTACCATTGGCGTTCATTACTGAATCGCCGCGGAGATGGTGGCTATACGATAAAAAATGACCGGTCTGCGCTTGTTGGTTTGTGCCCAACGCATTGGAACCGGCACCGAGCGATGCGGGATTGCTGGACATATGCAGATCGGTAGGGGTATTTGAGAGCGGATCTTTGGGATCATTTTTCCGAAGTATCATCGATTTTATACGCGTATTCAGATTAACGCGTTCACCCTGCTGGTAAGGATCACTGGCGGCGCCAATCGCTGGTGACTGTTGTGACTGACTGTTCCAATTCCAGTCTTGTTGCATCTGCTGTTGCTGTTGCTGCTGGTGTTGCTGTGCTTGTGGCGGTGATGCAATGTGGCTTTGCCCTTGTTGCTGCTGCTGTTGTTGTTGTTGCTGCATGGAATTGTGATGTGGCGAGGGTGGAATGTTGGTGCCGTAGGTCTGTTGTGCCGACGGCATATTGCCGTTGGGCGATTGTGCAATATGGTTCGGTGACTGAGAAACATGGCGGGGTTGTTGTTGTTGTTGCTGCTGCTGTTGTTGTTGTTGCATCAGGCTACGCGTTGGCGATTGTGGCACATTGGGGACGCCTGGCGGTTGCATCGGTGTTGCATCAATGGCAGCCGTTGTCGCTGCTGCTGTAGTTTGACCACCATTTAGCGGTGTTGCGTTCGCATTGTTGCCGGCAATTGCGGTGCCGGCTACTGCAGCTGCTGAGCTGTTGTTGCTCGTTGTTGTCTGTTGCTGTTGTTGACTTGAGCCGCTGTAGTCGCCTGAATACCCGTTACAATTGAGTGAGCGCGGCGGCACGCTGCTCACTCGCGGATATCCAGGCGTGTCGTTTCCCGACATCGTCTTATTCAAATCACCAGATGACACACCCAAATGCTGCTGCTGTTGCAAACCAACCGAGGGCGGTGCTGGCGCTGTCGACACCTGACCGGCATATGTAACGGCGGCCGGACTGAAGCCAACACCCTGCAGTCCCACCTGATTGATGGGTGCAGTCGAGAGTTGTTGACTCTGGAAATCGTAACGCTGTACGGGCGCACCATACGGAGAACGTCCGTAATTCGGATCAAATCCGAGCCCAGTCTGCACATAACCATTTGATGGGTAGGCATACGATTGCGTTTGGAAATCCAAAGAGTTGAGCGATGTGATGGGTGGTGTGTTCTGTGGAATTTGCTGGATAAATTGATTTTGCCAACCCTGTGAGGGATCAGCCTGCCATGTGGGGTAGAAGGCCATGGGCGCCTGGAAAACACACACAGAAAGAAAAAGCAGATGGTGGAATTTTATTAGTTAAAATTTGATAAATATTTTCTGTAATTGAAGGTAAGCAAGTGATAATGATTTGCATAAAGACTCAACTTTCATACATACATACATACATACATATACACATATATACTTTTGTTATAGTGCCGTTAGAAAGCATTAATATCCACATATGTGCGCTTTTAACCAGTAATGGCCATGAAAATTGCTAATGCTCAATATACACACATACATACCCACATATACATAGATACATAAATATTTAAGCATTTTTTAAAACATTTAAGCTATCATATTTCATTCGTTAATGCTACCCCAGGCGGTGCTAAAGGTTGCTGTCAGCTCTGCCGGGTTATAAATTCCCGAAATTTAAGCATCTGCACGAAAATCAACACACTTCCTCCGTTTCGGGGGGTGAGTTTTAAAGTGATTCGCTGCGGCATACCCAAGAACTGATAATGGCGCAAGACGGAAATGTAGTTTATGTATATGAATGTGAATGTGTGTGTGTGTTTACCTGTGCATTAGCGAACGTTAGGGTAGTTAAAAGCAAACGCATCGTTGAGGTATTTAAATAAATTTCATTGTAATGCTAATAAATGCCTCATTTGACTATATACATATGTCGGAAAAAATAAATAAGACAACGGTAAAAAAAGCATATATGCACCCATGGGAATAAAATATTTCTTGCAGAGATCGGTGATTTTTAACACTTTCAACTGGCATCTAATTCATGTAATCACAAAGTGACCAACCGACTTTTCTATGTGGCAGAATACAGAAAATTAAGCGAATTCTGAGCAGCACTGTTACTAAGGCGCTTAATCTTATTGAAATTTTGAGTGAGTATTTCATTGTCTACTAACTTTAGCTAATATTTGAATGCCATAATCTATAGTGTTTACATTTATACATAACGGGTGAACCAATATGTATTTTTTCAATAACATTTTTATAACAAATCACGCGTTTGGCATTTTATCATGGAAAGACTTACGCCTGAACAATGTTTACAAATCGTTCAACTTTATAAAGAAAATTCATGTTCTGCAAATAATGTTTTTCGCGCGCTTCGCTCAACTTATAGTCAACACAATCGGCTTTCTGAGCATACTATTCGCAACACCATCACCCTTCTTGAGACCCAGCATTCATTATTGGATAATATTCGACTGAGTAGACCAGGTTCAGGACACAGTGAAGAAGCCGTAGCTGAGTGTACACGAAGACCGTGGAGAGTCGATTCGGTGTCGTTCGCAACAACTCGAACTGATGTATGGAATGACTTGGTGCATTTTACGTCGAGATCTTAAATTGAAAGCCTTCAAAAAGCGGGCTTGCACAAGACCTGAAGCCACTCGACCTTCCTAAGCGACATCGCTGCGATATATGAGCTCTTGAAAAGTTTCAAGAAAATCCGACGTTTTCCAGCCAAACTTTGTTCAGCGATGAGACCCCGTTTTGGCTCAATGGCTATGTAAACAAGCGAAATTGCCACATTTGCGACGAAAAGCAACCTGAAGAGATTCAAAAGCTGACATTTCGTCTAGAAAAAACAATGGTTTGGTGTGGTTTGTGGGCCAGTAGAATCAGCGCTCCATATTTCTTCAAAAATTATATCGGTGAGAACGTAACCGTCAATGGCGACCATTATCGCGCCATGATAACCGATTGTTTGATGCCTGAAATTGAAGCTCGTGATCTCGGCGACATTTGCGTACAACAAGACGGCGCCACTTCCCACACATCGCATTAATCAATGGAATTATTGAGAGAACACTTTGGTGCGGGGATAATTTCACGATTTGGGCCAGTCAATTGGCCAACAAGATCGTGAGATATCATAACGTTAGACTTTTTCCTGTGGGGATATGTAAAGTCTAAAGTCTATGTGGACAATCCCGCTTCGATTCAGGCCTTGGGCCAAACCATCACACGTGTCATTCGCCAGTTACCAGTCGAAATGCTCGAACGAGTCATCGAAAATTGAACTCAACGGAAGGACCATCTAAGACGTAGCCGCGGCAAACATTCGAAAGAGATAATCTTCAAATAATAAATGGCAAAGAATGTTGTTTTTTTTTTAAAGAAAGGAGGACCGAAATTGAACTCCTTACATACTATATGTAGATCTACTTATTTTTTGGTATTTTTAGTAACAATATATAACTCAAAGATACAAATATATTACACATTATTGTATTTGCAACATTTTTTGCATATATGTACATATGTATATATTTATAAAATGTTTGCAGCCACAGGATTTGTGTGTTGCCTCGATTCGTAGTATTTACATAAGTGTATCTATACATATGCATATGCACGTACTGTATAACTTTGTATTTGTTATTTTTATAGTATTTTTTTTAACTTCACATTTGTACATATGTATGTATATAGTGTGTATATGTTTATGATAAACTTTGCGTAATTCTGCACATTTCGCTGTAAAAACAACTTTCACTTTAGTTGCGAAAAATTGCACCTGGGTTTGGGTTAATAAAACATTTCATTCAATTGCAGGCGTTTCTCGTGCCTTTTTTTGCTTTGCTTTGCGAAATTCATTTGCACATTTGTATATGATATTGGAATAAAAATAAATATAGCAATTTGGCGATTTATGAATGAAAAGTCGGGAATAAATACATACAGTTATATGTATGTATACATATACATTTATACACAACTTTTGTAGGCGTATATTTTTTCATGTAGTTGTGATGTACATACATATATACTATATAAATAAAGTAAGAACACACATATATAATAAATGTGTATGAATAAAGTACCTATGTATGAAAAAATTGCTTGGTAGATAAACAACAAGAATAGTAGCAACAATTTCTCGCTTTAAATGTAGACTAATGAAGGAAAAATATTTTTGTCCAGAATTTTTTCTTATCAGAATATGTTTATGTGTGGATGTTAGTTAATATTGTGCTTTATTTACATACATATGTACATATACACATGTATATGTATGTATGAAATATTACTTCCAGCGTATTAGGCATATATAAAAATAAATTCACACACCTTCTACATAATATGTGAATATGAGCAGAAAGGCATGAAAGCTAAATGTCAAAATATGAGCACTCTCTTATAAATAAGCATAAGTATGTGTGAATGCATCTAACGGCACTTGCAACATAAGTCTTGATAGCAGCAGAAAAATGCTAAAATATGACTCCAGTAATGGCTGTGTTGATGATACACCGGTGTGCCATGAAAAGTAGAAGCGAGCGCCAACATTATCAACCACGAAAATGTCATAAACTCTATGCATATCAGAAATTAATGTATATAGTATATAAATATATATGTGCATATATATTATATATATACATATATACACATTATGTAAGCAAATATCCATTTTTGCGAAAGAGCTTTCTTCATAAATAAAATATATGAGCTGAAATATGCTGACTGCTGGCGGATGTAGTGAGCAGATGATAAGCTTTATGAGTAATTGCAGCTTTTAATGAGGACTTTCATATATGAGAGTCGAAATTCCATAAGAAGGAAAACTGAAATTCTTACTGATAGATACTAGATATGAATGAAATACAAATATTGGTAGATATTATGTTGTTAAATTTTTCTAAAAATATTAGTCTAGTATTTTAATGTTATAATTTTCTAGTAAAGTGAAAGCTCAAAAGCTATTTTCACATGTTGACTAGAAAACTTTGGTTGGCAATATTAATTTACCGATTAGACACATAAGTTTTATCGGAAAAACTCATAAAATGTTTGAAGTTTATTCACTAATATGTAAGCAACTAAAAAATAAGCTTAGAAAAAAAATAAGTTTCAAAATTTTTTATATATTTTTTTGCTATTTGGGAAATTAAAGGTTATTGTTGTCACTGTTTTCTAGTCCCCGTTAGGGTGGTAAAGTTCTGATAAGTTGTCACTGAGATCATCCAAAGGTAAGGGAAACACAATTCCCACAACAGTCGGATTTTAACCGGCCAAGGACTGTACTTTCGGAGATCTAGCATCGTTTGTGAAATTAAAGGTGCTTATCTTCGCTAAATTGAAGGCTTGGTGGGTTTGTCCCATGGACATAATTTGTGTTTTTTTCTCTAGTACATAATATATGCGATTAATTTCAATTTTTATTTAAAAATGTTAAAAATATAACTTTCAACTCATTTACTCTTATATAGAGAGTATACTCTCTGTTTTATAAGACAATATTTCTAAGGATATTATAGGTGCTTGTCTTCGCTGATTTTGAGGTTTGAAACTTTGCTTTTGCTTTTTTTTTTTTAAAATGTCACGTTACCGATATCTAGGAAAATAAATTCTATAGGGCTATATATTTTACAAGCAAATCAGCACTGTAATTTATAGAAAATATAAGGGTTTTCTACCATCAACCTACTCAAATAAAATAGCAATAATAATTTGTCTTATCATAAATTAATTAAATTTTCATTAATTCATCTATATTATCAATAAAATGTGCAATCTTAGTGTACAAATATGCCATAAGAACACTTAAAAGAAAATAGAAAAATAATTACTTTAGAAAGTGCGCATAAAGCCGGAAAACATTTTAAATTTCCTACGAGCAAAATAATAAATCAGGTTTCTGATTTTAGCTTTGGTGTAGAGCTCGTATGTAAAAGACTATTAGACCTGAATAGTATGAAAAACTAATACTTGAAGAAGTAAACTAAGTGTGTAGCTAGTTTTCAAGGACAAAAGTCTTTTCGCAGCAGTTTAAGGGGTTACATGGGTTTACGATTTTCAAAACATCGATTTTTTATTGTCTTATCAATCTTTACCACACCCCTTAAATATTGGCCTAAATTTTCGAGTTGATCAAAGTAATACTTTCGAAGATACAGCCTTGAGAACTTGTGCGCTCGAGGCTAGCTAGAAATGCGCCGTCTTTAAACGCGTTTTTCTCGAAACTGTGTTTTTGAAGTTGCTTGGCAAAATTTCTCGAGAACTACTCAACCGATCTTCATGAAATTCTTCACAGATTCTTCACTTTTGAGATACAATTCTTAAAGACTTGAACGAATGATTTTTCCCGATTGCAACTATTTGAAAAAAAAATCTCGCGAAATTTTTTAATTTTTTATAAAAATGTCTATCAAATTTCCAATTTTCGGTTTTTTTTCTTTCGTTCAAGTTCTAAGTTAAGGTTTTAACTAAAGCACGTATTTTTTCACTTTAGATGGTCCGGTAAGGAGTTATCCAGCCAACGCGGACGCATCTTTTTTTCGAAGGGTCACCGGAAATGGCGTCGCAATAGCCAAGTTTAGAATATTTTTTCCAAAAATTTGAGAATTTCTCTGTTAATACGAGTAGTAGCGTAATAAAATATTTAGTTTTTTATATGAGAAAAAGATTGTTGAAAAAAGGTGTTTTTACCCGAGGATACATGGGTTTCCCTTATGAATATGTACGATGTTCAGTTCTATGCAGATGTGCTTGTATGTAGTATCAAAAGTAACTACTTTTGTAATCAAGAATTTGCATATTAATAAACATAAATTCATAAGTGGAAGGAAGAAAATTTATTTGCAAAGATTTTTGTCATAAATTAGAAACTTAAAGTGCAAAAAATATGCATACTTGTATATTAAGCTTCTTATGTAATTTGCATCGAGCAAGTGTGCTTGTAAAAAATTATTCATTCCATGATTAATTACTGCAATTATGAATTTGTATTTAGTCGACACCTCTGTGAATAATGATGTGGCAGTCAACGAGCGAGCTGCTGTGTGGGTGTAAACTTGAAAATTACGGTTGTTTTGCTGACGTCACAAGGGAGCAAATAGTTTTTTGAAAACCAATTACACTTATCAACGAAGATTTTTTTTTGAAAATTTACACTGAAGATATATGTCAAAAGGGCGAAAGTTCGAATTTAAGTTGTTCTTGTACTAAAAAGTTTACCACTTCAAGCCACAATGATTAAAAATTTCTTATTTACATTTTTTTTATTGCATAAATAATAAAAATGTCAAAGAAAAATGTATGACTTTCCATTTTATGGCTGCTGCATGTGTATGTGTGTATTAAAAGCGAACAACGGCAATTGATTGCAATGTGCGCAATTGCCTATGCGCGATTGCGCCGATAAAATTCGTGACACCACAGCCAAGAGTAAGAAGAAGAAATATGTGAAAGCTTATAAGAAGAGTGGGAAAATAAGTTAGCATAAAACGCCATACAAACACATGGAAAACCTCCCTTGAATACTATGCTGGCGGTAGGAAGGTGGGCAGGGTGAAATTGAATGTGAAATGTTGGGGTTGGAATAGCGGAAGTGCGCCCTATACGCAGGTGGGGTTGTCCCATGGGAGAAATTTGTGTTTTTTATGCTCGTATATGTATGCGGAAATATTTATGTGTTGGTGTAAATGAGTGTAACCACCCAGTAGGCAGAGTTGGAGGTAATGGGTTTAAAAGGAAACTACTTCAGTGTTAAAAAATTTTATTTTGAGAAATTAAGCAAAAATAAGAAGAACCGCTAACTTCAGCTCCACCCAAGCTTTAATACATTACACAGGTTAATTTTTGATAGCGTAGAAAAGTATGAAAATATACTTAGCTTGATTTTGATCGATTAGTTTGTATGACAGCTATATGCTATAGTGAGCCGATCTGCACAATTTGCTCGGAGATTGTAGCGTAGGCTTGAGCAATAACATATGCTAATTTTCTGGCAGATACCTTTTCAAATAAAAAAGTTGTTCGTACAACAACTTGATTCTGATTGATCAGTTTGTATGGCAGCAATATGCTATAGTAGGCTGATCTGAATAATTTATTCGGAGATTGTAGCGCTACCTTAGAAACTAATCTATCTTGAATTTCGAAATGATATCTTGTTTAATAATAAAGTTGTCCATACAAGGTCTTGACTTAAATCGATCAGTCTGAATGACAGCTATAGGCTATAATGCTTCAATATAAGCGGTCATAGAGAGAAAATAATCTGTGCTAAATTTTTGATTGATATCTCAAAAACTAATCCCTCAGTTTTAGGGTATATATAGACAAAAGAATCAGTTTTCTTTTTCTCTACACAAATTTTCGTGTTCAGCTTACCCTATGCATTTCCTACAAGGCCGCTATAGGGGTGTGTAGGACTATATTTATTTACATTTCTTGGACTGCCACAGAAATGGAAAACGTGCCAATTGTGTGGGAAGCAAATGGGTGGCAAGGTAAAGCCATTAAATTACATTTAAACTCAAATCGCGATAAGGTAAATTATAGAGGACTACAACTGAGGGCAACACCGAGTTAATAATGGCAGCAAATTCTAAATAGTTGATTGTCTGTCTTTTCTTTTATCTGCCAATGCACAGATGTGTGTATATATGTATATTATATATACAAGTACATATGTACATTATATATACATACATATATTCGTTTATATAAACTATGAGGAATTGTAAAATTATGCGGCAAACCTGGCGAACGCGCCATTTTGTTTATCAGCACGCAGTTTACGCATAAAAAAAAATAACGGTAATACCTTAAATCAAAGCAATTACGATAGTGGCCTTGATTTGCATAACTTAACGGTCTTATGCACTCGCATGACAGACGATAGTACACGTACATACGTCTTTGCAATGCAACACAAAGTACACGTCAGCTATCTTCGGTTGTTTTTTGTTTTTTTTTTTTTTATAAATAAATTCGATTTATGGCTGACAAAGTCTTATCATTGGCAAGTGACCCCGTTACAAATAATGATTTATGCTCGCACTCATACATATGTATGTATATGAATGATATACGCATATGCCCTATTTGCAAGCCTTCGTCGACCAGGTGCAAACTTCCTCCTTGAAAGTGCACTCACCAAGGTTGCATTCGGGAAAACTTGCGCAATTTATACGCTTTTTCTTTTCAGCTTTTCGTCTTTTGTTCGCAACAAATTTTTAATTCAATTTCGTTTGTTAAAAGGCTTTTTCAATGCTTTCAACTGCAAAACACTTTCGAAAATGTGCAAGTATACTCATATATACATATGCATATATATAAATTTATAAAGTTTGGCCAAGGAGCGTGAATTATGGCGCGAACAGCTGTTTAAGTGTGTTGCATGTGCATTTCTCCTCGCAAACATATAACTACACATGTGTGAGTGTATAGATATACATACTTATGTATAAAGAGAACATCAACAAAACTTTGACGAAACTTTGATTTTTAATATAATTTGTGCAAAGTTTTTTTTTGGCGCTGTTTTTGTATACTTTTTCCTATTTCTTTAGGGAGCTGAGGATAATGCAAATGTAATGGTATTAATAGAATGCAGCAAAAGCAAAGGCAAACTGATGCAAGTAGCATACTCAAGCTTGATATTTTATACACCAGCAATCTCAAAGTGTTGTCTCGGCATATTTGTTTTAAAATCAATACGCTTGCATATAATATAATTAAGGGTGCTAGGTAAATAGATGAAAAAGTTGCAAGGAGCGATTGCGTCGAACAGTTTGCTGCTGTTACAAGCTATGTGTGCATACGAATGCTTTTAAGACAACCTTGTAGCCCGCAAATGAATTTTCAGTTCGAAATGAAAGAATTAAATTGAACCGATGAAGATTTTTTCTCAACAGACTTTAAGAGTTTAGAAAAGTTTCATGGAAAGTTTTTGCCACTTAGAAAAAGGAAAGATTTTTTAGGGTAAAGGTTCTGGGTAAATCTTTCTTGAAAGAAAATTTTTATGGCACAGAGCATTTCTAAAAAAATATTGCTCATATGACATTGTGCTTTTTATTTTGAGAAGAGTGGTAATCATGATAAGACAAAAGGGGCGCCTTCTAAAAAAAGGATGGTAAAAATACCACTTTTTTCAAGTGTCAAAAAATATCCGAGGTTCAAAGACCTCTAAAATTCCTTTTTTACTTTTATGCAAAATGTGAAATTTTTTGTAAAAAATATTTTTGGTGCAATAGTGGTTACTCAAAAGTAGTTGGTATTCAATAATGGCAGTATTTGCATATACATTACTATTTAGTTGATAGCATTGATTATTCAAAAAAAATATTATTTTCGGATAATCGTTACTCAAAAGTATTTGGTATTCAATAAAAAAAATTTTCGCATAGACGATACTGTATATTTTAGTTAATAGTATTGATTATAAAAAAATATTATTTTCGAATAATCGTTACTCAGAAGTATTTGGTATTAATAGAAAAAATATTCGCATACACGATACTATCTGTTTTAAATGATAGAATTGATTATTAAAAAAATATTATTTTCGAATAATCGTTACTCAAAAGTATTTGGTATCCAAAAAATAAAGACTATGCGCATACACTTCACTATGCTTGTTAGTTGATAGTATTTACTTTAAAAATATTTTACCATAATCGTTACTCAAAAGTATTTGGTATTCAATAAAAAAAAATTCGCATAAACGAAACTTTTTATGCTAGTTGATAATATTTATAATTGACTTGAAAATAGCAATAATCGGTAAAAAATACCGTTATGTAAATTTCCAAAGAAACTACTACAACGAGTAACCATCCTTTAAAATCCTACGAATTTTGACGTTCTTTGACGATAAACTACATTTCCTACAAGTTTTCGAATTTAAATATTTTACAAAAAAAAAAAAAAAATTTAAATGAAATATTCCCCAATTATGCACTCACCATCGGTTGTTGCGGTTGATCTTTCATGGTTTGTATTTGTGCGGTTATTTGATGCTGTTGCAGCTGATGTTGCTGCTGTTGTTGCTGATGCTGATGTTGATGCTGTTGCTGTTGTTGTGGCAGCTGTTGCTGATGAAGTGAATGTTGCTGCTGCTGCTGTTGCTGATGCTGTTGTTGCTGTTGCAACTGTTGGTTAGACTGCACTTGCTGTTGACTGTGTTGCTGCTGATGTTGCAAATGTTGTTGTTGTTGATGTTGCTGCAATGTATTCAATTGCTGCTGCTGTTGTTGCTGATTAGCACCGACACCCAGTAGACCGCTATTCGTATTTGGCGATTGATGTGGCACAACAGTGGCTATCGTTTGAGCTGACGGACTTAACGCCGAATTGGCGGCGGCGGTCACAGTCGCTGAGGCTTGACGTGGCGATGTGGTAGCTGCTGTGGCGGTAGCAGCACCGTTGGCGGCATTTAATTTATTCGACTTGGCGGTTGAAGCTTTGCGACCACGTGCCTGCAAGAGAGAATGAGTGAAAATTGTGGTTAGTTAGTTTTGAGAACGTTTTTGTTTTGAGGATGTTATATAATATATAAAGACAGATATTGCATATAGTGTGTATAGTAAATTCTTGTACGCCGCTTAGGGTATATTAAGTGTGTCTTGAGTTTTGTAATACTCAGCAGGAAGCGTCGAAGAGCCTATAAAGTATATTTAGATATATGTAAGTGAATAGCCTGATGAGTCGATTTAGCCATGTCCGTTTGTATATACTAAGTTTTTGAGACATCGATCTGAAATTTTTAAAACGTCCTTTTCTCCTGCTCATTTGTCGGAATCGCCGATATCGTATTTCTATACAGAACTGAGCGTATAAACCACGCGCTCAAATTCAAGTCCTTGTATGGAAAACTTTTTTAATTGACAAGATATATTCACGAAATATGGTATACCTTATTGTTGGAGACAATGCTACATTCTCCCAAAAAACTATTTAGATCGGATCACTATAGCCTATAGCTGCCATACAAACTGATCGCTTAAAGTCAAGTCCTTGTACGGAAAACTTTTTTAGTTGACAAGATATCTTCACGGAATTTTGCATGGATTATAACCCAAGTCTACGCTATAATCTCCAAAGAACTTGTATAGATCGGGCGACTATAGCATATAGCTGTCAAACAAACTGACCGCTCAAAGTCAAGTTATTGTATGGAAAACTTTTTTAGTTGACGAGATATCTTCACGAAATTAAGCATGAGTTATTACCCAAGCCAACGCTACAACCTTCAAAGAAATTGATCAGATCGGACTACTATAGCATATAGCTGTCATACAAATTGAGCGTTCAAAATAGAGACAAAGCTAATTCTATACCCTTTTATGTTATAAGAAAGGGACACGTGAAGGGTATTACAGCTACGGTGCAATAAATAATTAATATTTTTATCAATTTTTCCAATAATACATTTAATGTGTATGTAAATTATAACTGAAATATCTTGTTACTTCTGACCCCGGCAATTTGGCAATTTACGTCGAATTTATATGCTATTAAAATCTCAAATTAACTAAATGTCAAATATAATTGCTAAAGTACTAAAAGTAAAACCAAAACATTTATTTGCCATCATATGCCGCTATATTAGTTAGGCTCATACACATATATACATATTTAGATAGTATATATGTATGTATGTTCATAAGTAAGCACGCAGTTAGTGCGTTGATGTTAATGTATGTTTGTTTGTTTGCTGTTGTTGTTGACCGATAAATTGCATACGTTTACAAATTGCATGCCATAAATTCCAGCTTAACTGTCATTACTGTTGTTGGCTGTTATTTTTGCGGCGCTGGTGGTTTGAACTTACAAACTTATTATTACTTTTTGTAAACACGCTGTCATTTCATAAGTATATACAAATATTATATATGATATGTACCACATACATATAGTATATGCATCTATGTATAATAATATATGTACAGTTAAGTATTTTTATGGGTGTGTCCCCACCACATATGTTTGTGGGTGCAATTGATTGACCTTTGCGGCGTTGGCTTGCGGTGAACCCGCCGCTGTTGGCCGGCGTTGACCGCCATAATGCCAGTTTTGTACACGTAATTTTCATATTTTATGAATTAAATATCGCAATTAAAATGTAATTGAACGATACAACCGCATGCATGCATGTATGTGTAACTATGAATAGACCAAAATAGACTATATAATTTGCATGCGTTTGTAGGTCTATGCACACATAGCCACTTATTTGCTGGAATATGTGCATTCTTCATGCGACAGCAAGTAGCATTAGCCATTCGAAACCGCTGTGCTAGCTTTTTGCCGCACTAAAACTCAGATACACATATAGTTATTCTAACAAAAATTTGTTGTTGTTAAAATTATTTATCTATTTTTTTGTTTGCTTTGTTGTATTAATTTTTCTTTTACTAACGAGACGGCAATTTTAGCATTTCACATGCAATTTTAATTGCTAATATAGAAATTTAACGCGCCGTCACACCAATTGAAATTAATTAGTCCCATATTCCAGCGAGCGGGCCAACTTAGGCTGGTTAGCTGAAAATGCGTTTCAACGATTTGCAATTAAATGCAAATGACACGACAAAAATAGAATAATGCTGGAAAGGCAACAATGAATAACTTAGGCAGCGGAAAAATTTTAATTATTTAGTAAAATAGACGGTATATTTTGTAGCTATTCAGTGCTTTTGGGTACTATGCATAATTTTTTTTTCGTTTCGCTGGTTTTAATTAATTACATTTTGTTGTTGTAAGTTTTTTTATATAAGGCGTATTATTGCTTGAGTGAAAGCCTCTATGGTACAGAAATGTGAGAAAAATTGGCATATATAGTAATTATTTCCCAAATACTTTTGGAATAGTATTTTAAAAACAAGAAAAAAAATAAAAAAATAATTATTCAAAATTTATAACAAATTGTCATATAGTTATATCAAACTTCTCATAGAATATAAATTAACAAAAAAATTATCAACTTTTTTATTAATAAAACTATACTTTCCTCACTTGCGTGAACTTCTACACATGACTCCATCCTCCAATAAAACTATACTAATTAACTTTTAAAAATAGTTGAAGATTTTTAACAATTTTTATTTTTAAAATTAGCTGGCAATATTTTATGATTATCAACAATTTCTTTTTGAATGTAAAGTGGAAAAAAAATTAAATTTAATTAAATTGAAATTAAAAAATAAATTTAATAAAATAAAAAAAATTAATAAAAAAATAAAAAAAAAATTAATTAAATTAAAAAAATTTAAATCCCAAAAATAAAAAAAACTAATATAATTTAAAAAAATTTAAAAAATTAAAAAAAATTAATTAAATTAAAAAAATTAAAAAAATAAATTTAATTAAATAAAAAAATTAAAAAAAGGAATTTAATTAAATTTAACAAAATCAAAAAAAGGAATTTAATAAAATTAAAAAAAAATTGATTAAATTTAAAAATATTCAAAAAAATAAACTTAATTTAAAAAAAAATGTTTAAAACGAAAATTCAATTAAATTTAAAAAAATAAAAAAAATTTGATAACATTAAAAAGGAATTTTATTAAATTTAAAAAAAATTTAAGAAAAGAATTTAATTTACGCTTATATATAAATATAATTGATAGTGACTGCTGCTACCCAAAATTAGAATTTTTAATATATGTAAGCATATATTGTATTGTTGCTGCCTTTCGCCGAAGACTGACGAATGTAAGAGTTAGAGTGGCCACAAAAATTTTATAAAATCATAATTAAATTATTTTGCAAATTTTCTGTTTTTTTCTATTGTGTATTAAAAACTGGAAACTAAATGCTGATTTAGAAGGTTTCTTTGATATAAAAACCATCTTTTATTTTGCGAAACAATTGAAGAAAGCAACAAAGGTCGCTAAAAGAACGCACCAGTGTAGTAAAATGCTGCAAATAAACTAAAGCCAAGCAAATAGCAGTCAAGTGCAGCATTTACAGCTGCTGCCAAAAGATTTATGGATGAAGAGAGCAATAAAGTGAGGTTATAAATAAGTTATATGGCCTCTACAACATTACAACAGCTAGATTTACAGACAGACATACATAAGTATGTACTTACAACTAGAAGACTACAGTGAAAGAGCCAAAACTCGCCAGTAATTGTATGCAACCCATACATTAGTGATTAAATTGGAGAGTCAGTTTAATTTTATATTTTTCTGCATAATTATTTATGTTGCTTAATTGCTGTTTGGCTGTAATTTACTTATATACATTTATATAAGCATATATATACACTTTTATGTAACACACACATGCACATTTGTTTCTAGTAAGTGCTTGTTTGGTCGGCAAATAACGAATAATAAGAAAATGCGTTGCTGAATTAGATTGTAGGAGTGCCCAGAACGCCAACTGCGCCTCCACCGCCACCAACAACAGCAACTCCACCTCCTCCCCGCCGCCTGACGAACGTTAATACATTTGGCGTAAATGCAAATTTATGACGGTATTTTATGGTGTTTAATATTTCAAGATGAAAACGACAGCAGACGCGGCACAAATACACTAACTACAACAACAACAAACAACAACAAAAGTTGGTATGTAAGTATGCTCTTTATATTGCCATCATAGTTAGTTAGTTAGCTGCTAGCTGTGTATGAGCAAAGAACGACAAAAAAGCAACAACAACAAATCTATGGTATACATCTCAGCTGCCACATTGCAACATCGTTGGCAGGTGCTGCATATTATTGTGGCTAGCATGAAGTAGAAAAAGCAATAATAGCCATACATACTTACTTATAAACATATGTAGACTTTTGTATGTGTTGTGTATATGCATGTGTGTGGGTTTATGCGCCGAAATCGGCTTGTGTTGGTGAGCTAATATCCTGCAGCGCTGGCAATTACAGTTGAAGTAAAGCTTAATTGCTTGTGGTCGACAAATATGCTCACATCTATCTATACATATACACGTATAAGCATACACAAATAAGGACGGACACATACATACTTATATAGTTACTTAGTTGTGCAGAAAGTTTGTTATGTGTGGCGCAGTTTTTGCTAATTGCGCAAATGGAAATCGTTTTCTTGTGAGAATATTTGCATATTTAGATAGAACTCAAATACTTTCGGCAATAAATATATGTATGTGTACAAGTATGTAGTATATATCGCTACCTAAAATGCAAAATAAAGTAACATCACTTTTCGTAAGTTTACAGACGAAAGAAGAACGATATCATAGAAAGCATTAATAATGAAAAAATTTGAGTTTCGGTTATTAAATGGCTATATATTGGTTATATAGTGGTTATATATTGGTTATATATCGGTTATATATTGGTTACATATTGGTTATATCTCTCAGCGGAAGCCGAAAATTTTATGCACATATATGTAATAGGATATAGTGAATCGTCGGTATTAAAAAACTCAATTTCGTTTTTTTGATGATACGTTGTTTTGCATTTTAGGTGACGATATGTATGTACATATGTATATACAAGCACAAATAATAAATTGCACAAAAGCAGTTTTTTAGCACTTGAAAATATATTTTCTGCCATTTAGAACTAGTAGTTTTTAGTTTAATTGCATTAAATTAAAATTAAGTGACATTTTGTGCAAAGAAATTTTTTGATTTATTTGCATTTATTTGTATTACTTAACTATACTTGTAAGAATACTTGAATGGAAGAGTTAAACAAGTCTTTTTGTTGAAAGACAATTTTTGATTTCATTTAATTACATTTATCTTCAGTATTTATTAAAGTTTTTGAGCTGAAGCTTTTATTCTTTTGTTGTTGTACTTTCAAATTTATAACTAACTGCAAAGATTTATCGCCGCTTTTATTGCAATGTCAAAAGAAACTTGTTTGACTAATTAGTTATTAATTATAATTTATATAATTTACATTTTAATTAATGATATTAAATTGCAAGGTGTTAAACGTAATTAAATTTAATTACTTGCAATTTATTTTATTAGCGAAAATGTAGTTTGAAACTACATGTTTTAATAACATGTCACTATGAAATAAATCATATTAAAGCTACGTTGAGCGGACTTTGCAAAACGAAGCAAGTTGCTTGATAAATTGATATAATCATAAAACCAGAAAATAAAGTGGTTTTTTGAACGAAAAAAAAAAACAAAATTTTTGAAACTAAAAATCAACAATGAAAACTGAAACCATGCTTGTAATTTGATTGATAGCAAAATAACGCAAAAATCGTTTTTCTTAATGAAGTAAACCGATTAATATTTAGTTAGGTTTGTCCAGGTTAGGTTAGGTTAGCTAAATAGGCTGGACATTCCTGCGGCAACGTATAAACTCACTTGTTCAGCTAGAGGCGTCGGCCTGTTGTAATGACTAAAACTACTAGGTATGGATCCAAAAGACCGTTGCGTATAGACAAATCGCATAAAACACACCATAACTTTATGGAGGCGGCTTAATGATAATTCCAGCCAATTCGCCGGGCTCGTAACATGCATGGCAATTGAGATGTTTCAACCTTAGTCTGGCGAAATTGGATAGTGGAGGCAAAAGTTTCTTGAAGTTTTTACCTCATCTTCTATATTGCAACTGTGACATGTTGCGTCCTCCAAAATATTTCGCTTCGCGCGATTGTCAATGGAACAGTGTTCATTCAAGACGCCTATCATTGCGGCGGCGTGAGCTTTACTAAGTTGTTCAACAAAAATTTTACATTCTATTTAGAGTCAGAAGGCTCTCACAGCCTCAAAAGTGCTAGTTGCTGACCAAAGCTTGCTGAGCTCGCGCTAAGCCCCCGAATGCTCGGAGATAGAAGAAGCCCTGCTAGTTCCCAGCCTGATGGAGTTTGAGTATCGCTGCCTTTTCTTGCAAGCTCATCGGCTTTACAATTTCCAGTGATTCTGCTGTAGCCAAGCACACAGACCAATTTAATATGAAAGTAATGCTACTGCTGATGAGGTCATGCACTGTCTGACTAACTTTGAGCTGCTAGTCAGCGAACTTAAGGCTTGTGTAGCAACTCTGTTATCGGAATGAATGCAAACCTCCCTAAAAGTAGCCGCATTTTGGAGAAGTTCATCTGCTGCGACCTTGTTGGCTGCCACTCAGCTAGAAAAACTACTACGAGGACACTTTAGGCAGTCTGAAACAAGAGTTGATTGAGAGCACCCTACAGAAGATTGCTTTTGGGACGTAAAAAAATATCTAATTCATCTCCCTAGACTAGAATAACCATTAGAAATGAAAAATATATCTATTGACAACTTTCCTATAATTTATGAACAAAAAATTTCTTTCAAAAAATTAATTTTTTGTAAATTGGCTTATTTTATATAATTTTTTCAAATCGACACGCATTCGAACGTATTTTGTGAATATTGAGAATCGAAACCCACTTAGTGTTGCCATCTGTGACAAATTTTAGCTTTTATATTCTAATCAAGCAAAGTCTTGGCAGTAATAAGACGAGAAGACATATATGTATCAAACATATAGAGTTACATATGTATGTACAGTAAGCAAAACAGCTTGCTCGTTAGGTTCACACGACACTCAGCCCGACTGTCTGAGCAATGAAAAATAGTAATGAAAGTGAAATAAATGCTATTAAAATGGCATACAAGTGCCAATTCAAAGCACAGGAAGAACACAGACACACGCACCCCCACACATAAGATTACACAATACATAAGCACTTGAGTGAACACTCACACTCACATATATAAGTGGTAATACACTGCGCTGCGGCGACACCGAATGCATAAGGATGGGCATAAATCCCGAAAAGAAACCCAAGAAAGCCATTAAATTTGCAGATTCCCATAAAAATGAGCAACAACCAGCCCAATATGGGCGCAAAGGTGGAGTTGAATTTGGAGTCAACAGCAGCAGCAGCAGCAGTCGTTGCAATAGCAATAGCAACAAACATGCAAAGCAATAAAAGCAGTAAAAGCAATAAATGTGAGGTGGTTAGGCGGCCAGGCGGCTGGACTCTGGCCAACACTCGGCTGCCTTGTAAGGTATTCAATTATCCCAACGAGAAACAGCGTGCGGCTGCAGCGCAGAAATAGACATAAAAATTTATTTGATTTATGCAAAGTAAAATACACACAACAATAGGCGGAAAACAGTAAAAAAACCAAAAACAAAAAACAAACGATAAAAAACGAAGAAAACAAAATGCAAAATAGTAAAATAGAAAAATATAAAAAAACACTGGGTGCAGCTGTGCTGGGGTGGCGGCGCGGTCAAATTACAAGCGAGTTGGCGGCGAAAATCCCAAAAGGCGACTGAATGAAACTGCAGTTGCCGAGGGAAGGACGTCACTGCAATTAGGTGCGGCCAAGGCGCAATGCTCAGAAAAGCTGTAAAAAAGTGTTAAAAATCCGAATTGCAATGGGAGGAACAGTGTGCGCCCGCCAAGCAGGAACTCCACTGAAATGTAATTTACAAATACACAGCGTTGTTTACAGCTGGCAGTCAATTGCTTTATAGTCGCGCGTCATGTTGGCGGTCAGCGCGCGAAAAAAGTGGAGAACGGAGAATTTTTATTGTCTAACGTGGAGTATCTGGTATTCTCCCGTGAGGTGTTCTTCTACACTTTTGATTTCTACGTTCGTGTGGTTTGCGAAAGCAAAAGTTAGTAAGCGTTAGCATATGCAGTGTTGGGTATATAAATAGAAACGCATGCACTTTGAAGACTTCAAATGGGAAATAATATTTTAAAATATTTTTTCTCGATAGAGATTGGAAGAAAGACCGTTAGTTTTTGCTTAAAGTATACTTAGAGATGGACTAGATTAAAGGATAAGGACTGACTTAACAGTCTTTGATTTTCATAATAACGATTTTTTTTGGCTTAATGGGTTCAAAAAATCGATTTTTTATTTTTTGTAAATATACTTTAAGTCTTAAAAGCGTGGAACTTAATATAAAACCCTCTGTAGTGTCTAGGATTTTCAAAAACGAAAAAAATTGTTGATTGAGGTTTTTAAAAATTTAATTTAATTTATATAGAGAATTAAAAAAAAATTGCTTTCGAAAACGCCATATTTTCGAAATTTTTTTCTCGAAACTTCAAATTTTTCGAATCGGGCGATAAGGATTCTCATACTTATTATTACATATTAAAATATGTAAAATTTTGTATTTTGATTGCAGCCTTTTTATAAAAAAATTATCAAAATATTTTTTCTAAAAAAATTGCGCCTTTGTTACAAATCTGACAATTTTCGAAAAATTGTTGTAAATCAAACAAATCCTTACTCCCATAATAAGTAGTCGTAGTTAGACCTTTGGTCTAGGTCTCTCTTAAATTATAATTTATGACAGATATTATGCTGGAAACTACTATTTCTGGGATATTTCAGATACAATAAAAATTTTTAATATTTTTTGTTAAACTGTCACTATAATTTTGTTCAACACTGTCTGCACACATGCTTCGCCTAACATTAAATGCAAGTATAAGTGAAATAAAAGTGTCTGCAAAAATTTTACGAGACACTTGCAGATGATTAGGAAAATCGTAAATGAATTGCACATAAAAGAATAATATTCAAGAAAATGCATGAATGAACTGTCGTCAATGGAGTATTTTATGTCAACGAAAGTGCAAATGCAATTGATTCAACAAAAAATAAATATATCATATGTGTATATATATATATTTGAAATAGTAGAGAAATATTTAAATTGCCGCTGGGTGAATAAGAACACATAGCGCCTGTGGATAGGCTACGAATCATTAGCTGTGTAAATATTTGTATATGTATGTGTGTGTTTATGCAATTTTTGTACAAATGTAATAAGTAAATACAATTAAAAAAAATACTTCGCATTTAACTATCATTCAAGCAGTTGCTGCTGTGCCGTGACATTTACAACTGTATCGATGTGTGCGTGAGGTCGCTGTAGGCAGCAGCAAGCAATCACACGTCTGTTTGTACAAGATAATTTTACATGTTTATATACAAACTCACGCACAAACGCTTTGCTGCGCTGTCCGTACTTGCTGTATACACATCGCTTGTTGTTGTTGTTGTGCTACAATCTCCATCTTGCTGCTCTACAAGTTATCTTAATTTAACGAAATTGTTTACATGCCTTGCAGCCTTTTAAATGCAATTCAACTAAATAAATACAAATATATTTCGATGTAAATGTAAAAACATAGCATGCTTTCAGGCGCTCAAACGTATATATGCGCACAATTCATGGTATTTGCTTATGAATACGAAACAATTGTAGACGCAATTAAAGTTAAATTCAACACGGCAGATAAATTGAAGTAAATTCGAAATAATTATAAGCTCAGTGTTCGCCTTGGAGTTGTTGGTGTGTCGTAGTTAATTGTATTTGTATTTTAATTTTATTTAATGCAATTGGACAAGTGGACAATAAAATTTAATTTTACGGTAGAAAAGCTTACTAACGACTTGAATTGATATTTACTGTAGTGTTAAGTGGTTGTAACCACCTGCAAGTCAGAGAAAACGTGATTTTTGGTATCTTTTTAGGAAGAATATTTTGTTTTAAATAAATAAAAATAATGCTTAATTACAGCATTTAATGTTTTATATAATAAATTTTGATTTACTTTGTAAAAGTTTGTGTTCACTTGAATCCAATGCTTATTTCCAGTAGAGCCTGCGAAAAAACATGCCTGAAGGTGAGGAAGATGTGGTTAAAATAAACTTAAATCCAAAAATCAAAAAAATCAAAAATTATTATAAAATATACTGAGTTGTTCTTATTGAGTTGTTTCTCCGAAACTATTTGAAAGTTTTTAAAAAATATTTTTTCTTCATTATATTTACCTTTAAGCTGAGAAATTTGTCACCACAATTATATAAAATGTTGCTTTGACTACCAAATCTGAGTTGCACTTGAAGCTTACTATTTAATTTATAACATTTTTATTTGAAAACTTTTCGAAAATAAATTTGGCATATACTCAAGGTAAACGAACACACACACAGAAAGTGGTCTACAAGCTGGACAAGGGACCACCACTGTACACCATAAGTATTTACACTCATAGCTATGCCTACATACACATATAAGCATTTATGCACATAGTTATTTATTGCCCTTATATTAATGAAAGTTTTTTACTTTTTTCATTTTTGTTGTTGCATCTTTTGTGCTACATAAATTACACAACTTTTTGTAAATCCTTTCAAGTGTACTTATCGTAAAACTTTTTAATTGCCTGCACGTCCTCCAGCATCAACAGCAAAAACAACAAGAACCACTACAATAACAACAACAACAGCCACTACAACAAATACAGCAAAAGCAGCAAGCATACAGTGGGCTAACAAGCGCAGGTTTGTTAGTGTTGGTGCGCCGTTACACGAGTAAATTGAGTTGGACAACCTCTTCCGTCAGCCAGCGGTGGCATGAGAATGTAAGAATTTGTGCGCCACACATACGTTTAAATACAGTTGAAAGATTGTAGAAATTATTTAAATAGAAAATTTAACTTTTCATTTATTTTGTTTGTGTTTTTGTGTGTGGCAAATAGTTAATTATGAAAGGCGTTTTTCTTATTGGCCTTTGAATAGGCGAAGTGCTAATGAAGGTTGTCAAAGCAACAGTGGTTGTGGTTGGTTGAGTTGGTCGCTTAATTTTTTTTCGATACCTTGTGTGTAAGATATTTGCTATTTGACTCAATAGTGGCTATCTGAATTGTGTATTTAAGAATTGGAAGTTTAGTTAGAAGCGTTAATGAAGGTTATTAAAGTAGCATTAGTGTTGTATGGCTAAGATGGTTGCTTAATTGAGTCAATTAACTAATAGCGGGATTCTGTAACCAGTCTCTAGTCTCTATTTGAGACATTTTGAGGTAAAATCCCAATTTGTGACTAGTTATTATTCACTAAACAGTCTCTATCGTTAGTCTCAAAATATTGACTCAAACTTGAGACCTGGTAATTAGCAGGTCACAAACCCAAAAAGAACTCTTGTCTGCCATTTTGAATATACTGAATACAGATCATCACAGATATTAATCGATTGTAGTTATTTTCTACTTTGTAAGCAGCTCAAACACGAAAAGGTTAAAAATAAATCAATTTTACATAAATTTCGTAAATATTATGAAACAAAGTCAACATATATTTTTACTTTTATTAGTAATTAGGTTTTTCGACTATGTCATAGAAAATTTAATATTTGTTATCGACATATTTATTTTCATTCAAGTTTAAAAACATCTCTGAATAATGAATTGTAATAGATTTTGTGACTGTCACTTACAGAATAGCAAAATCGTCTCAAGTCTCAAAATTGTCTCTAACTCGAAATCTCAAATTTAGAGACTTGAGACAGTGTCACAGTACAGAATCGCACGGTAACTTTACTTAATACTTTTGTGTGTGGATAATTTATTAATTTAGGCAATTAATTAGCAAATTTTTCTTCACGCTTTTGCGTGTGCACCATTTGCTAATTGACTCAATTAATGATGTTTGAGTATACGAAGTGCTGATGAAGGTTGCTAAAGTATCAGTGGTTATGGATTGCTGAGATGGTCGCTTAACTGACTCAATTAAATAATGCACAATGTACTAATTGACTCAAGTTTGAATAGGCGAAGTGCGATGGAGGTTGCTACAGCAACAGTGGTTCTGGTTGGCTAAGATTGTCGTTTAATTGCGTCAATTAACTAATTTTTTTTTATACTTTTTTGTGTGGACAATTTACTAATTGTCTCAAATTGACTCAATTAATGGAATTTGAAAAAGCGAAGAGCTGAAGAAGGTAACTACAGCAATAGTGATTTAGATATATGGTGATTGACTCAATTAGTGGCTGTGTAAAGAGTATATTAATTTGAAGTTAAGTTGTTGGTAAGTCAATTAGTGGCTGTGTAAGGAGTATATTAATTGAAAGTTAAGTTGGTAGCGTTATCGAAGGTTATTAAATAATTTTTAATTTTTAAACCTATGTTTTAGTCATATATTACATTAAAAGATTTGCGAATAAATTTTTATTTATGATTTTTGGTATAAAATAGTTTTTAAGTGGATTCTCAACAAATCTAACCTCAAAATTTTTGATTCATCCTAAAAGTAGCCATTAGTATCTAACTCAGATTTAGGGATAACATAATTATTTATAGATTACGCAGGGTTTCCTCGTAAACTGATTACTTCTTCTAATAAATGTAGCTCCTTCATTAAATAATAAAATAAAATAATTAAATTTAATCATTATTATTATTTAAATTTTTCATTAATATTATTTTCATTTTCGCAAAATAAATAACTATAAATTTGTACTGTGCGGCTGCAAAGATTTTCTTGTTGACTTTCAGTATTTTCCAGAGCTTTGTAGTCCGCGAGTGACCACACACAGCTGTCTTCAATGCCGCAATAAAAGCTATTTTGTTGTTGCTATTTAATTAAACTTATACTAATTTGATATGTGCAGTGAAATTAGATTGTACATAGCATGCAATTAGGCGACTATTGTTGAAGACAGTGCTGTGCATAAATATATATACAAGCGCATATTGAGTTACGTGCTTACGAGCGCATAAATTAAATATATGACCACATTTATGTGTGTAATATTATATAATAATAATAGAAACACACACATAATATAATCTACTAAGCCCATATACCATATTTATACTAATATATGTGACATTAAGACAAAATAGCTTAAGTTAATTTCTGCTAAGTTTGATATTTTGCTGCTTAGTGAAAATATGTGTGCTTTTATAAACATTATTTTACTTAAATCTAAAATGAAGATTAAAAATTGTCTGCCAATTGAAAGATAATGTCGAATCCTCAGGGAGTTTCTTGGCATAAGGGAAATTATTTGCATTATCTTGTGTCGACTTAAGCTACTTTAGTTTGTAGCCACAAATATATGCCTGCCATAAGATTATTTCATTGCAAATCTATTGTTTGTCGCCTAAATTAATGTCTGTGGACATTCAGCATTTTCACTCAAGCAAATATAGAATCTGCATTGCATTTGCTTACTACACATATATATATATATGTATATATGTATATCTTCTTTTAATTAGCATTTGTAAGCAACTTAGTAAGTAAGACAATCTGTGCAAATAACTATTATTTGCTATTGAAATTACAATAATTCATTGAGCGCAAATTTGTTTCGGGAAAACTAAACACTGCACTGTCTGACTGTCTGAATAAAAGCTACAAATTAGTTTTTATCAGAAATTCGTAAATATTTACTTGTGAATTTATGGCTTTCGCTTATATTTAGCATTGTATTAACTGCTTAGCATAATAAACATTATATTAATTGAAATTTCGCAAGCATGTGAGAATAAATTTTCCTTCGCAAGGCAAATTTGTTGATTAATTTGCTAAAAAATATTTGAAATATGCATGGCTTTGCATAACAAAATTCTAATTAATTATTTTCTATACACGTGAGAGACATTTGAGACGATTGTGTTTATATAAATTATCATAGAAATACTAGAGCTTTACCAATTATCCTTAAACAAAAGACTGAGGCGATATTATAGAATAATATTTTATTTGAATTTAATTTAAATTTAATGAAAATTTAATTTAAATTTATGTGATACCTTGTCAATAGCATAAATATTTTATATAGTTATAATATTAATTTACTTATTAGTTTTTTTCCAATAATCTCTGCTTCACATGCCTAAAAGCTTGGCTTGCATATTAATGTATTTAAAACACACCTTCGCCACCAAACTCACTTACATCATACTCATTTTAGTTTAATATCTCTCTGCCTTATCCTACTCCTTTGCTTTTGCCTTGAGTCTTACGTCATCCTTTACTTTCACTCACTCTCTCACTGCGTGCACTCTTCATGTGTTCACATGTCAACCTGAATGTTAAGCTCGATAATGTTATTTGCGCTTTAGTTGATTTTTTAAAAGCTTCACATCAAGTGAAGTTTCTGATTTCATTAATGTTAATTTTGCAGCATAACAAACGAGAAATTTTATTATGTCCTTCGTGCGCAGGCGACGCACAAGCGAAAATGTTCGTAAATGTACAATATTTTAAACGATTTTTCTCAATTTTTTTTTGAAGTATTTCATAGAAATTATTTTAAATAATGATTGTAAGCTTATGGAACTTAGATTTGAAAGATTTTTTCTGGATCTAGTCTCGTAGGTATTTTCAGCTTTGAATATGAATTTCCATGGAAAACTGTTCGAAGAAGGTAAAGGCTTGGAAAGTTTAATTTTTAAAGCAATCTTATAAGATTATTCTAAAAAAATTTGGTTACTGTTTCTAAAAACATTGAGAGCAAAGATTATTTGTACTTTTGAGAACACAATTACTTCGTAACTTCTTGAATTTTTTTTTAATTCAGAGTTGAGAGTAAAAAAACAAAGTTTTTTTGAAGGTTTTAAATTTATGAAATTTAGTTACTGATTATGGTTCCAGAGAAATTTTCTACTCTACAGTAAGTCAGTGTCTAAACACTTCATTGACTAGGAATACAGAAGCTTTGACAATTGCTTTTGTTGATGTAATAAATTGATCTATCAATTTCTACGTCGGGTTGTTCCAGTACTCGTTAATGTTATGGCTTCATCTTTAGGGGCTCCTGAAACTTTTTCTTCAGTAAGTCGGTGTTTTGTGAGTATTCGATTCGATTGACTAGATATACAGAAGCATTGAGGATTGTTTTTTGATAACATAAAGTGATCTTACCACTTTTAACTTCGTGTTTTTCTAGAATAAAGTTACTAAACAGCTGAGAAAAGATAAAGTGGTATGCGATATTTTTCTCAAGCTTAGCTAATGTTAAGGCTTTCATCCTTAGGGCCTACTGAAAGTCTTTATTCAGCAAGTCAGTGTTTGGAGAGTGTTAGATTTGCTAATTATATGAAAGTGTTCAAGTTAAAGTGAGGATAGCTGTTCCATACTTAAGTTCTTGGAGCAAAATTTTCCAATATCGTATGTATTCATTTAAAATTTGGTTGTTGAGCATTTTGATATCTCACTCACAAGAAAAAAAGTAGAGAGCGAGAAAGTATACACATTGTTTGAGAATTAAAAATACATCGGTACAGTTATTCTAGTACTGACAGCAAAAATTGGATACTTAGTATGTAAGAAAAGTTTATTTTAAATTAGCGCTGGGTGACTATTGACTCTCTGGTACTGAGAGATTACTTAAAAAATAATAAAACTGCGATAACGCGAACTTAAAATAGTTTTAAGAAAACTTGCAAGTCTATGCTATATAATTTTAGCATATTCAATTATAGAAAGAACTTTTTAACTAACTTAAGCTCTCTTCCATCTAAAAGTCCTCTTTTCTCTAGAGGCGATACTGAAACACTTTTCCTACTAACATTTTCACTTTGTCCGTAAACTTAAAAGCAAGCAAGTATTCATCCTTTTGGTGTACATTCCTGTTACAAACTTGTTGTTGCGTTTTATATGAATATTCTAGTTGTTGTATATGGCGAGTCATTGCAATTTTCGTATGCAATAAATTTGCTTCAAGTAATATGTGCAATATTACGAAAAGTTGGTTGGCTGCTGCTCGCTTGCCAGATTGCTGGATTGCTGGATGAGTGGATTGGTGGGTGGTTGGCTGGGCGCATGCATGTGCGCCAACAACAAGTTTGCAACTGCTGCAAAGTTGTCGTGCAACGTTAATGGCTGAATCCATGGGTAAATAATTAAATTTAATAAGATTTTTAATGGCAGAATTTTTAATTAGTTTATTTATCAAATTGTTTTGCTTTCTTAATTTGCTGATTGCATTAAGTGCATAGCAGAGAAATGTAAATCAATAAAGGAAAATGCAACGTGAGTTAGAGCGAGTGCGGGAATTTGAAATTAATGGAAGGGATAAATTATTCTTTTAAGGTATATATCTGTATGAATATTAATTTTTTTTCTGAATGTGGGTTCTGAAGTTTATATAATTTGTGTATAATATTGACAGAGGTTAGATATATTGTCATATGGAATATGTAAATGTGATGTATAATTAATTTAGTTGAGGTTTCTAATGAAACTTTATAAAGGTATTGGTATTTATAGAAAGCGGTGTAGTTGGGCTGATTAAGTTTTTTGTAAGTCTGTGAGTGGGCGGTTAATTGAATAGCGCGTTTATTATACCCTGAAAAGGGTGACAGAAGTAATAGCCCGAAGTTTGTCACACCAAACAAGCAAAAGAAAACGCCGGAGACCTCAAGTAAGCATATATAAAGATCACCAGACTGACATTTGAGCCAAAAAAGACAAGTTCGTACGTTTTTGCGTCTGTATAACTGAGGGGCTAGAATTTTTGAGTGAAGAAAATATAGCAGCCGTAGCTGTGTATATGAGATCGTGGAAAATGGATTCGGCGCCGTTCCCACAAACTCGGACTGACGTATGGAACGACTTAGCGCATTTTACTTTGAAATGTTGAATTGAAAGTATACAAAACACAGCTTGTGCAAGAACTCGACCTTCCCAAGCGATTTCGCTTCTCTCTATGGGTTATTATATATTTAAAAGTCTGACGTTTTCCAGTCAAATTTTGTTCAGCGATGAGGACCCGTTCTGGTTCAATTGGTATGCAAACAAGCAAAATTGCCGCATTTGGGATGAAGAACAACCTGAAGAGATTCAAGAGCTGACATTTTATCCAGTAGTTTGTGGGCTGATGTAATCATCGGTCCATATTTCTTTAAAACTGATGCCGGTGAGAATGTTCGATTCAGACCTTAGAGCAAAACATCACGCTTGTCATTCGCCAGTTAACAGTCGAAATGCTCTAAAGAGTCATCGAAATGTAAACTCAACGCATGGATCATCTGAGATGTAATCGCGGTCAATATCTGAAAGAGATAATTTTCAAAAAATAACAAATATTCTCCATTAAATTTGAAGTTTCTGTGTTTTTTGTGTAAAAAACTAGGGAATCTCGAAAAGGGATAAAGGGATATATTTTGCGTCGACATAAGGCTAAAAACATAGTGGAGTCGCAAAACTAACAGCAGCGCTGAGCTTCGGCAATCTAATCTTCTTTTAATCAGTAAGTAACAATAAGGATGACTTTAGGAAAAAATAGATTGACTTTAAATGTACATATTGGATGTATGTATGTAAATTGAATATAGTACATATAATACTTGTCTTCGTTATATACATACTCAAATTATACTATTTTTATGACAACTATTACTACGCGACTGAGAACAAAAATAGTTTCAGTGCTCAAATCAGTGATCTACATATTCATATGTAAATTTCTACTTAATTATTTACAGTTCAAGTACGTTAAAAATACATTATATACACATACGCATATACTCATACAAACATACATATATGGTATATGTAATTTTAATTAATGACTTCTTTCCACGAAATGATAAAAATGTAAATGTAGCTCATGAAAAACTAGAGAATTAATGAACCACATATTCATTTCAATGACAACGCTCCGGCAAATGTAGTTTACGAAGCTTAAACCGCTTTGATTAAAATACAATTTATTTATTTTCGCAAACAACAACAACAAGGTAAAATAAAACTATAAAAAATGTAATGCAAATAAAATAACTTTGCTACGATCCCGCGTTGAACAAAAAAAAAAAAATTAAAAAACAATAAAAAATATAATTTTTTATAAAACTGTGTATATAAGACATAAAAAACGCATACCGAAAACAATAATGTAAGACAAAAAGCACTGTGAATATAAAAAACAACATTAAAATTAAACCGAAGGAAGAAAGAAACGAGCAATAAGCGAAAAAGCAAAAAAATAAGAAAAAACTGAAAACAAAAAGGAATTCGTTAACAACATGACATGCTGAAATTAATGGCATGTCTGACAATAATTAAACAACAAAGAACACTCAAGACTCCGCGGCGACTACAACAACTGCCAGAACAACAGCAACAACAACAATAATACAAAATGTAACAAAACAACAAGAAGTATAGTGACAGCGCATAGAATTCGCATGCGCGCCAACCAAGCGAGAGTTTATCTCGGCGTCGTCTCAAGCTCCAGCAGAAGGTACAAGTTTTCTGCAAAAACACAAACACACACAAAAAATACAAATATATATATATGTATATGTATATGTATATAAGTATGTGCTTGGCAACCGCTGGGGATCAACAATGGCAGACAAGCAGCGTACAACCAACCAAATAGCTTTTTTAGAACCAGAACAACAAACTAGCGCAACAACAAAAACAGCAGCAACAACAATAACAACAACAACAGCATGTTGCTTGAATTTGGAGCGCAAAATAAACACATTTCGCATTTGAAATGGAACGTAAATGCAGCATCAGCGCGCTGACAAAAAATTCTTGATTTTTGATTTGATATTAGTTTTATTGTTGTTGTTGTGTAAGTTATAGCTGTTGTTGGCTGAGTCAAGTTCGCACAGCTCAAAGGATCAGCTGAAGTAGTGAGATCCGTTCAAATGTTGTTGAAATATGTCAGACAGCATGCAGTCAGATCGGCAGACATATAGACATATGTATGCAAATATATTTATATAAAGGTATATAAAATATACGATGGACATATATACATATGTATTGTATGTATAATGTATTTTTTATGTTTCAAGTGTTTGTATGTTTTTTCGTGTTATTAAATTTTGAACATTTGTTGTCAGCGGTTTCCGAGTAAATGCCGAGAGTTGGTGAGAAACAAATGAATTTCTGCTTAGACCACTCTAGCTTATGCTAAGCTTCATAAACCTCAGCCAAATATTCTAAATGAGTATTTTATACATGCATGTACATATGTATGTATGTACATATTTATATAAGTATTTTCACATACATACTTATGTGGATGCCTAGTCTGCGCTTATGTATGTATTTCTTGGTTTTAATTGAGGGATTATAACGATATGTCTAGTGAAAGTATAATTTATTGTTTTGTCATTTTGTTTGTGCATATGTATATTTTAAGGACCTCACATGCTGAAACCATCAGCGGAAGTACATATATTTTTGTTTATTTTTTATGTTCATATCCGTAAATTATCGTTTCGCTGGTACAAAATCTGTTAGAAGAGAAAATGGGCTTAGGTGAAAGCTTTCATTAAATGAAAGCTTGATAAAAGCTTAATTGATTCGTAAGCATTCATTTTTTTGCTAGAAAGTCATATCCATAAATAATCGTTTCTTTGGTATAAAATCTATTCGAAGATCAAATCGGTTAGATGAAAGCTTGATAAAAGCTTAATTGATTCGTAAGCATTCATTTTTTTGCTAGAAAGTCATATCCATAAATACTCGTTTTATTGGCAAAAAATCTATTCCAAGATCAAATCGGTTAGATGAAAGCTTTCATTAAATGAAAGCTTGATAAAAGCTTAATTGATTAGTAAGCATTAATTTTTTTGCTAGAAAGTCATATCCATAAATAAACTTTTTGCTGATACAAAATCTTTTCGTAGAGCAAAAAGGTTTAGATGACAGCTTTCATTAAATAAAAGCTTGACAAAAGCTTAATTCATTAGTAAGCATTAATTGCTTTTAGTGGATCTAAAGCAAATGAGAAAATTATTGAGTCACCCGGATCTTTCATTTAGAAATTTTGGATATGTGATGTCGTTTAGAATGGGCATGCCTTAAAATTGAGGTTAGAACAACTTTCTTTAGTGGTTTCGTTAGCAGGGAGATTGAAAGCTGGACTTTTTTTTTCTAATAAATATCTCTTATAAAATAATATGTGTACCTCTTAAAATCTCTACTGAAATAATTATTCCATTTACAGTATGATTATTAAGATTAATTGGTTCTTGGATTTATGTTGGAAAAGTAGTTCTCTTAGTTGCTATATTTGAGTTAATAGTCAAATGGTACTGTAAATACAAACTCTGAGTGTATTATAACTAACTTTTTAATGATTTTGTGGAGCTAAAAGTTGTTGTATTATTTTTTTAATTTTTTTTTAATTATTCATATTCTGTTTTCTCATAAAAAATTGCTTTTTGAGTCTCGTTAATGTAAAAGTTTATAATTTTGCGGAAATTTTACGCCTCTTGCAGAGTGAACTAAATTTTTTTCAGTGTATCTCCAGCTTCGACTGAACTTCATTCTTCTTAAATCTGATTTTTAAATTTCCCTCATAAAATTCCCGTTAATAAATTTATTTGTTGTCTTTTATACAGATTCTAATACTCGTGTGAAAATTTCTCGCCTTGGTATTTTTTAATTGGTGTAATTAATCTCGGCAGCAGTTTAGCGTAGATTTTAAGCGGAACACATGGTTGCCAGATATTTGAAATGCTTAGTACATGATATTCTATATTTGAGATCAGAAAGTAGAAGATATAAGAAGTATCTTCTCTCGACATGTGCCGTCTATTTTGAAGTTTGTGGATGTTGATGAAAGCAGAGTTTCAGGATCCATAAAACAACGAGTAGGTTTATAAGATCAAAGTATTTATACTGAAAAATACAAGTGTTTCAGTGGATGTATAATATGTATGTATGAAAAAAAGCTGTAGAAGGTCCTATTCTTCTTGATTATTATGAAAATGAAGCAAAATATTTTTTAGGTTATGTCAGGAGAGAAGAAAAGTGAAAGCTACTCGTGATAGGAGTTGATGTCGCTTCATTTATATCTTACAAAGCTTTTAGGTTATGTCAATAGAATTTGAGAGAGAGGGGGAGCGCCACTCGTGTTGGAGGTTTCTAAAGTCTCTTAGATTCCTTTCGTTTTTTTTAGGTAATGTCAAGAGAGAGAGCTACTTGTTCTTTCGATTTTCGTTACGGAGAGAGGGAGATAGCGAGCTGCTTGTGCTGTGAGTACCAGGATCCTTATTATGTCAATAGAAGGAGAGAGAGGGAGTGAGTTACTCGTATTGAGGGGACTCTGAAGCTTATTTATTTATTTCTTACGACTTTTTAGGTTATGATATTAGAGAGAGAGAGAGAGAGATAAGATAGAGAGTGAGCTAATTGTGAGATTGAGCTACCTCTTTACTTATTTCTTATATTGTCTATAATGAGCTGCTGGCGCTGTAAGTGCTCTGGAGCCTCATTGTGACAATAGATAGAGAGAGAGAGAGCTATCTGCTGTTTCTTCTAACCTATTTCGGTTATGACTTTGTAAAAACTCTACGATTTTCGAACTTTCAAATCAGTATCTCATTGATCATCTTGCATTGTATAAATTTATATAAAAAAATTTCTCAGCAAATTTACATAACACGCCATCATTTACATAAGTTTACTGTTAGACGGCAACACAATTCGTTTGCATTGCCTACATTCTCCGGCATTTCGCTTGCACAATTTCTAGTATTTCACACATTTTTCCGCAATTATATTTTTTCACTTAAATTATCAACTATCTCTAACACACACACACACATACATACATACATACAAACAGTTTGTTTTATTCGCTGGAATACAACACTTTTCTAAAACTAATTGGGGAAAAATACTTAAAGTGGCATGCAATTATTTATAAGCATGTTGTTTTTTGTTGTTATTTTTGCTGTTGCTATTTTCCGCCACAACGAAAACGTCAAGCTTACTGACAACAAATATACTACAACAACAACAGCAAAAGCAATAAATAAATAAAATAAAAAATGAAAAAAAAAAGTGCAAAAAAATTGCTGCATAAACAGAACAACAACACTTGTAAGGCCACAATTTAGTTGCTCGTATCAACAGCAACAACAACAACAATAGTAACAACGCTTCACTGTTGCTGGTTGGAAGAGCTGCTCGGCACTTCGTGGCTCTGGCTCTGGCTATAAGCATCCGCTTATCCAATGAGTATGCATGTTGTTGTTGTTGTTATTGGCTAGCGCGCTATTGCATTGCTTGGTTACTTGGCGATCGCTGCAGCATGGCTCATGCACAAAGCGTTGTATCTACATACAAAAATGCATGACTAGATAGTTGTGAGTGAGTTTGTTTGCTTTTATTTATAGTTCGCTGGGGTCTGTTAAATGCATTCACTTACATACATATATATGCATATTTTTTAAATATATATACATACATACACATACATGCACATACATTTTATATGTGAGTTGTATGTGTTTGTGTGTTGCATGAGAACACTTCGAGTGCATTGTGCCCCGAGCTGTTGACATGCCGCCTATCAATGCGCGGCGATCGCTTCATTTTGTTGTAATTAAAGCGAAGAAATAAAAGTGCAAAAACTAATATTTTATGTAAATAAATTAGCGCGCGCAAAAATATAAATATGAATAAAAACCGGTCCGATTTTGCTTTGTGCATTTTTAGCCGGATGAAATATGAGCTGGAAAAGTAGCAAAACAGATTGCGGTAATTAAAATAAATATGTAGAAATATTAATAATTAATTGATAAAACAAAATATTTGTTGTTAATAACATTTTTAAAGCCACTTTAGCAGTCAATTTTTTTTTACAAATTTTATGGCTCTAGTGAAACCGAGTTTTTATTTCTATATGGTTGTTGTTATGTTGGAATGAGTTGTTCTTGTATAATCAGATGATAAAATTAATAGATTACTTATGTATGTCATTTCACATTTACAACTTCGATAAAATTTGGTTTATTTCTGAAGTTATGCGACTAGTAGCGAACTAGTTCCGAACTAGTCCTAGTAACCGATTAATTTTTTGAAAAAAACTTGCTAGAAATATATTGAAACTATTGTGTATGTTTGTCATATCACAATTCATAGTTTGGACTAGTTCCGGACTAGTCCTGGTAACAGATATATTTTTTTGAAAAACTTGCTTGAAATACATATGTATGTATATTGAAGCTAGTTATTCTACATCATATCATAATTCACAGTTCCGACTAATTGCGAACTAGTCCTGATAACCGATACATATTTTTGAAAAACTTGTTTGAAATTAATAGAAACTATTTCTACATCATATCATATTTCACTGTAGTAAAAATTATGAGTTAAGTAACCCCTTAAAAAGTTAGAGGGTTGCTATTTTAATGCACGATTTCAAAGATTTCCGATATTTGAAAACGCTTTTTCAAAACTCTTCGCTGCAAAGTTGATCAGAAAGAGGTATCTTAATATCAAAATAAATGCTGTCAAGAACTTTCTGAAATTTCTACGACCTTAACAGAAAAATTTGTCAAAAAGAATATATCTCAAAGATCGGAGGGGGAATAATTTCAAACTTCTTCTAGTTTTATTGAAATCTTTTCTTTGATCTTGATGATGACTTGTACGACGAAGGGTCAGTGAGGAAAGAACTCTTAATTCTTAATGGCTTTCTTAAAAGAGTTTTTATATTTGGATGAAAAAGTGTGAGATCACTTCATTTATTGCCTAAACTAGTTTCGATTAATTGTTTTTGATTTAGATGATCACGTGTGCGACCAGGAATAGGGGAACTTTTAATTTTTTTTTATAGTTTTCTTGAAAATTTTTTTATATTTGCATGGAAAGGTGTGAGATCACTTCTTATTTACTCTGAACAAGTTTCGATTTATAGACAAAACCGTTTATCTAGCTCATTTTATTGGTTGTTTTCTATTTGAGGTGCCAACTCGGCACCGCTGATGATAATTTTGAGTGAAGTAAAAAGTAAAGTAAAAGATTGCCTTTCAAGGACCTCACTGAAGGTTCCAAATTTACATATATTGCCCCCAATTACGGTAAATAAACGAACTTTTCCTAATTGTAGGATAAATCAAATATGAAAAAAGTGCATTGCCCCCAAAAGTAGGCAACGTATTATTTGAAATCTTCATTGCAGGCTTGAATAAATTTTGCATCTGTTTAGACCTTTAGCGAATGAGATTAATTTAAACTATGGAGCAACAACTTATATATTTTTTAAAATTTTATGAATGTATAATATTTTTTTAGGTTTGAATTAATAAAAAGCTGAGCAGTTAGCGAAGTTTAAGGCTTAACCAGTGAAGTTATGCCTTTTAGTGGAACAAACATTTATGAAAGCTATTAAATTTAAACATGTTTGCACTTTCCATATTAGATATTACGTTTTTAATTCAAATTGCTCCTGCATATAGGGTGTTTTTTTAGAGACCGAATTTTGACAAATCTGCTGTCAAAAGAAACACATGTGTTTGATATTTATATTAAGTACACATTGTCAAATGAGCAATATAAAAGGCTTACACTGGTAAAAATATATTAAAATCGTCGAAATTTTACTTTTAAAATTTGATTGTTTTAAGGTAAACTGGAATTTAAATTTCTACCATTAAATCATCTTCAGTGACCTAAATATTTTGCTACATTTGGAGATCGAGCTAGTACGCTTCAAATACGCTCTAGACTCCTTTGCCTTCAATTTAGTTTCAATAACAGTCTCTTACCTCTACATACAACACCCTTTAAATTTCGCTGAAATCTTCAAAACACCGTACCTACACACCAACACATACCTCCACAAACGTCCAAAAGTACAAGCGGCCGACCGACCTTCCGCCTTAAAATCGATCGAAAAACTTCGAATGAAAACTTTTCTCCCACCCATCCCTTTTCTGCGCATTGTGCCGTAATGCAATTATGCGGGGCTTCTTTGTAATTTATATGCAAATAAAATACTTCATGCAAAAATAGAGTTTATAATAAAACTAAACAAAAAGCGAGCAAAAAGTATGCACAAACTTGCAAACATACACAGGATAGCGAGTATAGTGTATGTGTGCACATGTGCGCGTTTGTGTGTGTTGGTGAAGAAGAAAAATGGCGTCACGAAAATGCAAAATTCAAAATGGAAAACAGAAAATGCAAAATAATGTAAAATGTAAAATTTTCGGAATATGGAAAATTAGTGAGGCGCAAATATGTACTATGTGACAAGTTGGTGGAGGGGGGCCGGTAGTTTGGGGCTGCGGCAAAACGCTGTACGTAGAAGGTTTAATTTGCGAGGCAACGCAAGCAAACCCGATGGCATGGAAATCGGTTGCTTTGAGTGTGTTACACATATAACCATGGATGTGCGTATAGATGTATGTGTGCAAGTATGTTTGTATGTATGCAAATGTATATCGTTTGTATGTAGTTATATGTCGCTTGTTGCTTTTGTAGTCACATTTTGTTATGCTGCATTTTATTTAGCATAATTGTACGCTCGTAAATTTCAAGTTGATTTTGTTTTGTTTTGCCTTGCTACGTTGTTGGCATGTTGGGGTCATAAATAAACTTACAAAAACAACAAGAGCGCTAGCGATGGCAATCATAATAATAATAACAACGAAAACAAAATCATCTAATAAATACAAGAAGAAAAAAAAAAACAAAAAACACGTTAACTTCGGTTGCAATGAAACAATAATACCCTTGATAAATAGAAAACTCTACAAGAAGACTTGATTTTGATTAGTCAGTACAGGAGCTGAACAGCTTCTTTGGATATATATGTATGTATGTAGCTTGCTTCAGCAATACTTCAAGCTGAATTTCGTTAAAATATCTCATCAAATAAAAAAGTTTTTCATACAAGGACTAGAATTAATCAATCAGTTTGTATGACAGCTATATGCTATAGTGGTCCGATCTGAACAATTCTTTCAGAGATTATATCACTGTATTGAAAAATAGCTTATGTTAAATTTCGAGAAAATATCTCATCAAATAAAAAAGTTTTCCATACAAGTACTAGATTCTAATCGATCAATTTATATGACAGCTATATGCTATAGTGGTCCGATCTGTATAATTTCTTCTGAGGTTATACTACTTTTTTGAAGACTAATCCATACCAAATTTCATGAAGATATCTCGTCAAATAAAAAGGTATTCCATATACAGGAAATGTTTTTATAGTTCCGTTTGTATGACAGCGATATGATATAGTAGCCCGATCTGAACAATTCTTTCAGAGATTATATCACTGTATTGAAAAGTAATTTATGTTAAATTTCGAGAAAATATCTCATCAAATAAAAAAGTTTTCCATACAAGTACTAGATTCTAATCGATCAATTTATATGACAGCTATATGCAACAGTGGTCCGATATCGGTGGTTCCGACAAAAGAGCAACATCTTGAGTAAAAAAGAGCGTGTGCAAAATATCAGCTCGATATATCAGAAAATTAGCGACTAATTCACGTATATGTATGTATATCGCCCTACAAAAATGACCACTCGCCATCATTCTACTTGTATTATACCCTGTTCAGGGTATAAAAAGCTAAAATATTCCTAACAAAATTATACAAAGCAAAAATTATAAACGTATATCAGTTTGTGTGTGAGTTTGTTTAAGCGCATATCCTTAGAGAAGCGGAAATCGACCACCGCCAGTCGACAGCAATGAAAATAAATAACAAAAATTCGATTTATAGCGACATATTTCAGCATGTGCCTGTATTAGTGTAGTGTTTTTATATACCGTTACTGGTGTATGTATGTATGTAAATGTTGCTGTGTGCTGCGGTTGCGGCTAAAAGGCGCGCACTTGGATCCACCCCTATAAATTATAATTTATTATAACAGGATTTTAATTAAAAACTAACTCAACTATAAACAAAAATGATTTGTAGACACTTTTCGAACAGTGACTACAAAAACAAAAACAACAATATGGGTGGGTTGCTTAGAGAAGACATTACGTGGGTGGTTGTTATGAAGCGGGCATAAATAATTTAAACATTTTCCGATCGAATGCACAGTTTAAAAGCTTTTATGCGTTAGTGAGTGGAAAGAAGGTTCATTAGTATTGAAACTGTTGCCACATTCGCATTTGGTTAGATTTTACACTAATTGTAAAGCGAAGAAATTAAGTTTCTATTAATTTATACAATTTGTCATAAAGCTTCATTCATAAGTATAAATATTTGTACATATGTATGTATGTAATAAATTGGCTATGACATGCATTTTATGCCTTAAACTTGTTTGACATTTCCTCATTTCGCATTTTATAAAATTTGCATGTATGTTTGTTATATGCAGACATTTCTGTCAACAATAACAACAAATCAATTATGAATATATGTTTAAAAATAATTTATGTAAATGTTTTTGTAGTATGTATCTACATACATATGTATATAGTCATGTGGTCCGGCTGGCAAGTTTTCACTAAACATTTTATGCAAGAACAGCGCAAGTTGAAAATATAAAATTTTGAAATAATAAATTTTTTGGTGTATTAGCAGTTGTAGTAAAAATTTTCGAGCAAATAATTTTGATTTTATACAAAAACAGCGCAAGTTGAAAATATTAAATTTTGAAATAATAAACTTGTTTAAAAAATTTTCGAGTAAATAGTTTAGATTTCTTACTACATTTGAAAAAATTTGGTGCAATAAACCTTTAAAAATTTGTATATACCAAGTTTCTTTTATTTTAAAATTTATTAAATGTGTAAAAAACTATTTTTTTTATATTTTATTATATAATTTTGTTATATTATATATAATTTTATTTTATAATATTTTTATAGTTTTGGTTTTAAAAAATTGGAAATTTAATAATGGTGGCAAATCTGTTGAAACTTCTAGTTAATTCTAACATTTTTAGACACTTAGAACTTTCAGCTATGTGTTGCTGCTGGCCTCCAATTTATGCAAAAACAGCGTAAGTCAAAAAAATTGAATTTTTTCATTATAATCCACCACTGAAATTTGTAATTTTTGTTGTAGTAGCAGTTGCGGTACAAAATTTCGTTTGAATAAATTGCTTTGCTTTCTGGGTTTGAAAAAAAATTCAATATTTTAACGAAAATTCTTAAAATTTATTATTTCTTTAATTAAAATTTGTTAGCAACGCTAAAAAATTGTATTTTTGTAACACATTTCTTTTAATTTTTCAAGTTTAGTGTTAAAAATAATTTAGAAATTCTATAAAGGTGGCAACTCTGTTTAAATTTTACCTATAATTTAAATTTTATAAGCAGTTCGAGCTTTATATTCACATTTTTAGGTTGCCATTGTGAAACCGTTTTAATTTAAGGTCAGCTGTTAAGTCGAAAAAATATTGTTTTGAAATAATAATGAAAAATTACCATAAACATACATATATGTATGTACATATATTATATTAAATTTTGTTTGTTTTATTTCAGGTGGGTTAAGAATTTAGTATCAATAAAACCAGCTTTTAAATTCGATAAACATGGCAACTCTGTGAGATTTATTTTTTTTAATTTACATTTTTGAAACTTTAAGAACTTTGTATTCACATTTTGCATTGATTAGTATTTATGTATATTCAAATATTTTTAATTTATAGCAAGACGGTAACTCTCCAAAATATTTTTTTTATAAAAATTAGTAAATAATATTTGTAATATGTTTAAATATTTTATTTTGGCATTTAAATTTTTTTATTTCGTTTTAAAAAATTCGATAAGCGTGGCAACTCTGCTGCAATTTTTAAATAAATTTAAATTTTTGAAACTTTAAGAACTTTGTATTCACATTTTGCAGTGATTAGTATTTATCTATATTCAAATATTTTTAATTTATAGCAAGACGGTAACTCTCCAAAATATTTTTTTTATAAAAATTAGTAAATAATATTTGTAATATGTTTAAATATTTTATTTTGGCATTTGAATTTTTTTATTTCGTTTTAATAAATTCGATAAGCGTGGCAACTCTGCTGCAATTTTTAAATAAATTTAAATTTTTGAAACTTTAAGGACTTCGTATTCACACTTTGAGATTATTTTTTACATTATATGTATATTCAAATAATTTTAATTTCAAGTCAGATGGCAACTCTACAAAAATATTTTTGTTTTTCGTACACAAATTGTTACTTAGTATTTGTAAACTTTTTAAAAAGTTCATTTTTGTATTTTAGTTTATTTTTTTATTTAGCGCTAAGACTGATAATTTATTATAGTTTAAATATATGTATAAACAGAACTCACATGTAGTCAAGTATGTACATATGTATGCACATAAGTATGTATGTACGCGTTCACTATCGAATTCACTTGAATGCATTTGCTACTAAACTTTTACTGCTCACGTGCTTTACGGACATTATGCGTCACCGTGTTGAGCGATGGGGACATCGCCACACACATACACACCTATATATTCGCTAACTAACTTAACTTTACGTATGTATGTGTGTGCGTTGTATTTTGTTACTAATGACAACCGAAAATAATTAATGTGAAGCTTGCATGTTTAAATAGTAGCACTAGTCAGCATACAACAACAACAACGAACGCAACAAAGTGAAAACACATTTGAAACTCCCCTTAATAGTGGTGATTTATTTATGTAGGAAACTCGCTTAGTCTGTCTGGTCCCCCTCACTTGAAGCGAGTTGATTTTCATCGACTAATGCGCCAATAAAGCAAAAAAACGGTAAATGACTAAAATAAAAATCGGTTGATGAAGGGGCAAAGAACGTTTAATGCTCACGCGACTTCCACCGAAGCAACAACAAAGCGTTGATTATTGGTGTTGGTTAGCTTGGCTTTTGATATAATTTTGCGCACAAAAACGTACACTATGTATGTAATTAACTTTTGTCACGTTTCCATTAAAATTTTTAGTGAGTTGATTTCTTTTTTGGTTTTAATGGATATTTGGTTATCTGAGTTTGTTGTTTACGAGAAAAAATCAATGGAAGGTAATTAAGATAGATATAGATTTATATAGTTGCATAGTATGTGTGTGTTGGGAAATTAAATGTTGATAACGGTTTTATCTGAAATTAAATATCTAGAATTACTCGCTTTTTGTTTTGAATACAAAATTTGTTTGTTTAATTAATTCAGTTTTTTTCAAAAAAATTAAATTTGATTCCTTATCGAAATGGTTGTATACTAGTAATATCTGGAATGAACTAGTCCGAATATGAACAATTTTGTACTCAAAATGAACTAGTCCCAAAAAGATCAGTCTTGTAACTATAAAAAAATATGAAGTGTTAACATCAAATATATTTACGTATTTATGTAGAGCGCCCAGACATGATATAGTAACTGTTGCCCAGAGCATACTAAAAATATGGAGGGAACACTTCTCCAGCCTGCTGAATGGCAGTGAAAGCATAACGCCAAGAGATGGTGAACCCGATTCCCCAATCCACAAAAAGGAAGACCCCACAATCTCCACCAATTACCGCGGCATAAGCCTCCTCAACATCGCATATAAGGTTCCATCGAGCGTATTGTGTGAAGGATTAAAAGCCCACCGTCAAAAAACTGATTGGACCTTAACTGTGTGGCTTTAGATGTGGAAAATCAACAATTGACCAGATATTCACCACGCGCCAAATCTTGGCACGCACCACCTCTTCGTGATTACAGTTGCTTTTGATAGCAGGAAAAAGAGCTGCCTTTATGTCGCGATTTCTAAATTTGGTATCCCTGAAAACGAATACGGCTGTGTAAACTGACGTTGATCAATACCGAAATCTCCGTCAGGATCGAGAAAGACTTCTCCGAGCCGTTCGATATCAAGCAAGGATTCAGACAATGCGACTTCCTTTCGTGCGACTTCTTCAATCTGCTGTTGGAGAAATTAATTCGAGCTGCAAAGCTGATTAGAGAAGGTACAATCTTTTATAAGAGTGTACAGTAGTTGGCGGACACCGATGGTATTGATATCATTGACCTCAACATCCGGTCCAACATCCGGTCCAGATGGATGTTTGGTCCAGAATGGATAAGGAAGCAAAGCAAATGGGTCTGGCAATGGACGAGGACAAGATGAAATATCTTCTGCCATCAAACAAACAGTCACCGCACTCGTAACTTGGCTCCTACGTCACTGTTGACAGTCATAACTTCGAAGTCGTAGATAATTTCGTTTATCTTGGAACCAATATTAACACCAACAACAACGTCAGCTTCGAAATCCAACGCAGGATAACTCTTGCCAACAGGTGCTACTGCGGACTGAGTAGACAATTGAAAAGTAAAGTGTTTTTTTCTTGTTGATCAAGATCATTAAAGTTATTAAATTTAATAACCATTGTCACATATTTATTTTTAGTTTCATATAAACTAGTTTCAGACAGGTACTAACAGGTACTATTTAACTAAAGAAGCAACTGTGAAGAACTTTTTCGCTTTTTGTCAACAATTCATTTAATCTTTAAATACTCATAAACGCAAGAAAAGATGCTTATATATGTATGTAGATGTATATGTATGTATATACATATATACACTCTCTTATATTCCTGCTCCATCAGCGATGATGACTCAAAATCACTGTCTAAAATTTAGCGCAAATTTCGTCAAGCTCAAGTGATGAAGGAAATGCCAGAACGTACTATATTTCAAGTTGACTCATTTAGTTGATGAGCCAATGAGAATGAGGTGTGCAAATCATCATAATTTCAATGAATGCGAATATTCATATATGTAAATATGTATGTACATGTGTATGTGTGGTTAAACGGGAAATTTTGAGCGCCAAAAAGTTTAATTGCTATTTTGTCGCTATTAATTGTGTTTTTTTGCATGATAATTAAAGCGGATTTTTGGTGTATCTATGTAGATACTAATTATATATGTATGTATATAGGTACATATGTACATACTTATATACTCTTATATATGTATTTATCACATATTATTTCAAATTTTGTTTGCCACCAGTAGTTGGTATATTTAATTGTTATTTTTGTCTTGCCAAAAATCGTGTTAATTATAAATTTGAAACACCTGCGCCAAAATAACAACAATGGCACACATACATACATACATATATACATATCTATGTGTTTGTATGTTTATATGTATACATATGCACCAACAAATATTCGTGTCCGTAGCGTCTACAATGCTCAAAATTTGTTGACAATGCGCACGCGAAAAGTATATTGATATTTTTATTGCTGTTGTTGTTGCTGTTATTGCTGTTATTGCTCTTATTGCATATTTGCCGGTGTTTACTTGAGTGCAACATGACAGAAAATAGCAATAAATTGTGAAAAGTTGTTTTAAATATTTTGTTTTGCCGAATGTATATACCGTACATATATACATATACATATATGTATGTATTTATTTAAGTGTATGTACGCATACATGCGCATTCGCATAAACATGTGCACAAAATAGTATTTTTTGGTTATTTTCTTAAGCGTGTTTTATTTTCAGTTACGCTACGAAATTGTTGTTGTTGTTTTTTACTATTTTTGCACCGGTATATGTATATATATACATATGTACATCATATACTATTTTTAGTCGTATCAAAGCTGTCTGTTAACAATCGGCAACAAGCGTTCAAATAAAAGTAAAAAAAAATAGCAACAACAAAAAATGCAAAATTTATTGTTCTTTTGCAGTATATATGTATGTATGTATATGTAAATGTATATATGTGTATCTACTTGTTATTTTATTGACTATATAAAATCAGGCCAATATAGTAGTGCTAAAGAACGTTGCCACAACGTGTGGCATACTAAATTTCACAACTGTAGTGCCATTTAAGAGAAATTTTATCTTCTGTTGTGAACCCAGGCATGGAAAGTGGTATAATTTGTAGTGTTTTAAGCATTTCGCTTTCGAAAAGTGTATATATTTTAAATAAAATTTTTATTAATTTCAAATAAAAAAAATTATAATATAATATAATATATTAAATTATTTAATTTTATTTTTTTATTAAATTAGTTAGTATTAACTTTTAATTAAATTAACATTTTATTAAAAAAAATGATATCATAAAATTTACTATATCTCAAATAAAATTTTTATTAATTCCTATTAAATTTTTTTTAAATAAAATATTTTTTTATATTGTTTTTGGTTTTTTCTGTTTATAAAATATTTTTTTGCTCTATGACTAATTTTTTAAAATATTTTGTCTAAATAAATTTTTCTTATAAAGTATTTTTTTTAGAGTTTTTTAATAAAATTATAATTTTTTTCTCAACAACTAAGGCCCTTGTTGCTAGCGCTGCTAAATATTTATTTGTTAAATAATTTATTATTGTACAAATTTCTTAAAAAAAAAAAAAAAAAAATTATAATAATATTAACTTTAAATTATTTTTCTAATTATTCTTTTACTTTTATTTATGTGTTTTGGATTTCAAAAATATATTTAGAAAAAAAATTAATTTAATTATTTTAAATTTTTATAATTTATTTAATTAATTTTAGTCAGTTTAATTAATATTAGTTTTTATAACTAATTTAATTAATTTTAATTTAATTTAGTTTAATTAATTTTAATTTTTATAATTATTAAATTAATTAAAATTCAATAAATAAATTGATTAAAATTAAATGTTTCTAATTTTTTTTATATGTGGTATACAGTATGAAACCCGAATATAAATAAGTTTGATAACATTACATACATATGTACATACATGCTCGTGTGTACGTATGTACATACATATGTACGTAGTATTCACGTCAGTTGTCACTCCCGTCTGTCTAACTTGGGCAACATGCAAACAAACAAGCAGCTGCTGAACTGTTTTTTATAGTGTTTTCTAACAATGCACCCGCACTCTGTGTACATACATACATATATACCATACATGCGTATATGTATGTATATACATGTGTATTATTTTGCAAACTAACATGTTTGCAGTTGTTGTTTTTGCGCTTGCATTTATTGCCGCTTCATTTGTTGCTTCGTGCGCGTCACACATTGGCTTGTTGCTCCTCATTGACGTTTTGCCAGCCAGCGCCGTGGCGTTTGTGTGCAAGCCCCCACATCCATGTAAGTAAATATGTATTTCTGTTTATGAGTGTGTATGCATTCGCAATTTGACGTCGGATATTGAACTCATGCGAAGGGTTAACTGACCTCGTGCTTAATGCTGTGGGAATAACAACAAAAATTGAAGCAAACAAAAAACAAAAAAAAAAACAAAAACAAGTAATACTATCAACATAAAACACAACAAAACGCTAACAAAGTTAAACGTTATTGTTATTTTTGTTGTATCGTTTTTTGCGCGGTTGCTAACTGGAAAAAACATCATCAATAAAATGGCATAAAAACTTCGGCGTAGCGGCATTTTGCAAAAATAAATATGATAAATGCTGTTTTTGTAAATAAATTTGAAAAGTGTGCAAGGTCAGATTTACGCGAAAATATTTACAACAAAAACAATTATATAATTGTATATGCATGTATATATTGAATTTGTATTTATGAATGTAGACGCAAAAATATGGAATATCGGTTATATGTGAGTGCATTGATTGGTATGTGTGTATGTAAATATGTTTGTCACTTTGCACACAAGAATATAGAATTGTATGCAAAAAGTGCTGTTTGTATGTATTTATGCGCTTTCCGATATGCCAAAACACGAATGTGCTATTTTAGCACGACGCTGTAAATACAGTTTTTGCGACTTGGCAACAACGGCTAGAAGAGTAGTACAGCTGATAAGAGTATACAAGTTGTTAAAACACTAGAATAGGTCATTGAAGTGAGCTTGTAATTGCAAATCTTTATTTTTGGATGATTTTTAAGAGTCAATCTATCATCCGTAGTTAGTCCTACATGACGCTCAAGTGTGAGAAATTGAGTAAAATGCTGTTTTCGATTCGCCAAGCGTTGGAGATTATCGAATCGAACAAACTATACTAGTTGCCAAATAGAATAGCAGTACTTGCGGAACTAAACCTTCCGCTAAATTTTCCTCTAAGTAGAATAGAGTTATGCTTCTTTCTTTGGGTGAGTAGTGATGAGGAGCAATTTTTTCCACCCTAAAGAAGAATTGGTTAACCCCTTAACTTCGAGTAACTTTTATATATGCAGTTTACAATGTGATCAAATTTGACCCGGATCCATATAAGCTACGCGCGCAAACCGAATAGATTTTTTCCTAGATTTGCAAACATACGTTTTTTATAAAATATTAAAAAGTACATACATATGTATATATGTACATATATGATTTACAATATGATCAAAATTTACCCGGACTGGTCCATTAAAAAACCAAAAAATGATCGATGTTTTCGTTGATTGTTCGCGAGAAGTTTGATGTTCATATATCAGCTATTTGTTGAGTACAGTTTTTGTGGCGAATGTGGAAAATGAAAATTGAACAACGAGTTTGCTTGAAATTCTGTATTTCCAATGGTATCATGGCCACGCAGTTGTTGAAAAAGTTGCAGAAATGTTTGGGGGAGTCTACGAGCAAAAATATTTAAGTGACACAAAGTGTTCATTGAAGGTCGGGAAGTCATCGAAAATTTTCCTCCACATCTGCTGCTGACGATAAGTTTCATAAACAGTGCTTGAAAATCGTCGTGTATGCTGCGAGAGAGAGAAGTAGAGATAGAAAGAGCGAGAAAGAGCGAGAGAGAGATATAGAGAGAGACAGAGAGATATCAGAGGGTCTTAATAACTGTTATGAATGGACTCAAAACATTTTGGTTAATGTTTTGGGTATGAAGCGTGTCAAACCTATACGCAAAAGAGATACTTGACAAGACAGTTAACAACTCTATGTTCATTACTAGTGACGAGACGCAGATTTATAAATATGACATAATAATTGTCCAACAATCTATAACGCTACAAGAATGAGCCGAAAACGAAAAAACTAAAACTCGAAGGCACTCAAGGCCATACCAACCGAGGCTTATAGGAAGTTTAAGAAAAATTGGGTTAATTATTGGCATTTTGTTATTGGTTTAAAATAGTTAAAAATATAATTTCTTGTCAGTCCGGGTCAAATTTGATTAGATGGGAATTTCTACTAAAAAAAAATTGTATTTTTATTCTTAGCTGTTATTTGTCATTTGAAGTCTAAGAATTCAAAATTGTTAAACAAATTCACTTACTCGTATAAAAAAGGTCGAAAAACGATCATTTTGAGAACACTTGAGCTATTAAGAATTTGTGAATTTTATCATGTTTTGTGAATTTTAAAAGTGCCGAACTGGTTTGTCTATGCCTACAGTAAAATACCACCATATTATCTCCGAAGAAATATTTATCTTAAAAAGTTTTTTTCAAAAATTTTTATTTTTGCTTTCGAAATACTTGAAATCGACATTTCAGAGCAAAGCTCAACTAGTATTTAATTGCCTTATAAATTCTTCGCTTTCCCGAAAATTGACAGTAAAAATCGTCAACCCCGCTAAATACCTATTTGCCTACCTATTAACCCAGTTAGCTTAACGATTTCACATGCCTACCTACTATGCCTCGATCTAACAGTTTATTGTGCATTTATTAATGTTTATTGCTAACAACAATAACAAATATGCGCGGTAATAGAGATCTCTTAAAAAATGCCTAAGCTTAAATATATTTTCAGCGCCCATTCATCCATTATTCATTATTCATTTTGTAAGCACAAACATATATATTACTGTCGAAAGCACTCGTATATCGTTATATCCGAAGTAGCTGACATTATTTGCTTTACGGCTTTTCATAACTTACTACAAGCAGGCCTACAAACAAACAAGGCACACCTGGCAACAGGCGAAACACTTTGGCTTTTTATATTCCCTCGAGCAAGCTTGAGCATATTTACATATGTCACGTGTGTGTATAGCAACGTAAGTGAAGGTAAAAGCGGCTAATACAACAACAATTGGCAAAAGCGCGCGCTAAATGTTTATAGCGTATTTATCATAATGTGTATGTGTGTGTGTGTGTGTGATGTTTGCTTATGACAAAAAATGTTTTATGTGCTTTTCATATTTATAGCTAATCCTAAAATTTTTGCGCAAGTATGTGTGTGTCTGTGTTTGTGTATTTAATGGGCAGCTGCGGGTTCAATACGAATTAGATGGGTACTTTATATCAATAAGACAGCTTGTGAATAATGGTGGCGAGCTATAAGAAAGATATTTAAGTTAAGAGTATACAGTATTTGTTAAAAGTGTTGTATCTAGTTGGAAATTAATGGGGTTTTAGGAATTGAAATAATTTTTTTTATTAATTTTGAGAGGAAAGTATTATAAAATTTGGAGAAAGATATAAATATATGAACAAAAGTTAAAAATTAAAAAAAAAATTAAAAATGTTGCAAAAAATCTATAGAAAACATAAAGTTATTTTTAAAAATTAAACAAAGTAATTAAATCAAATTAAATTTAAGTTAAAAAATTAATTTAAGCAATTTGTAATTTTTAATTTATATTTTTATTAAGATTTATATTTTGGCTTAAATAATTTTAAATTTTTTAATTATTTTAAAATCTCAACAGTATATAAATGTATTTAATTAAAAAAAATTAAAAGCTAATTAAATTAAATAAAAAAATTAATTAAATTAACTTAAAAAATTAATCTAAAAAATTTTACTGGTGTAAAATTAATTTAATTAAATAAAATTAAAAAAAATAATTAAATTACGTTAAAATATTAATTTGTATTTTTTATTTTTTAATTTATATTTTTATGTATATTTATATTTTGCCCCAAATAATTTACTAAATTTTTAATTTTGGAATTTTGTTTCTAATTTGCATAACATTCCCTGTTTCCTTGTTTATTAAGATAATTTAATATAAAAAATTACAAAATTTTAATTTAATTTAAAAAATTTAAAAATTAACTAAAATAAGTTATGTTAAAAAAATTAAAAATTAAATAAACTTAATTCAATCAAGTTAAAAAGTTAATAAAATACATTTTATTTGTAGAAAATAACTAAATTAAATAAAATAGAAAAATAATTAGATTAAAAAATGTTTGATTTTAGATTTTCTATTCTAATTTGCATAACACGAACTGCTTCCTTGTTTATAAAGATATTAAATTTTAAAAATTAAAAAAATAGTTAAATTAAATTAATATAAAAAATTAATTGAAAAAATTTGTATTTGTAGAGAATTAATTAAATTAGAAAAATATAAAATTGTATATTATATTTGAAAGCTTTTGTTACCCACTGTAAACACCATACCCATTATTAATATATAATAATGATTTTTTTTATTACAAATTTTATGTCTCTCAAGTATTTGGCACAAATAAATAATAATTATTAAATTAGAGTCGTTACCGCCCATATTCAGTTCGTTGAACTGCAATTATTCACATATTTCACTCGCAAGTATTTGTCATAGACACACACAAACACTTCATAGCCACTTTGAGAGAATATATTAAAAAGAAATGTTGCTGAAGCAGAATGTGCATAAATCAAACTTAAAGTATTGATTAATACTTCAGTTGAAGTAGCAGTTTATGATTACTATTTGTGCTATTTGTATGTATATATACCACTTCCATTTGCTTATATAATCGTCATTACTTCTTGCTTATGTAGTTTGACATATTGCTCTGTCAACATGACAATTATTGTCATTCATGCTGTCATTAAATTTAATACACTGTCATTTAACTGTGATTACTCACAAACGTAGCAGCGTAAGCTATTATGAATAATAAGTGCGGTTTAAACTGTTTGGTGACTTTTTTTGATAAAAATATATTTTTTGTAAAAAAATATTTATGAAACACAATTAGCTTGCTTAAGAGCTGGTTTTGTGATTTTGAGTTAATATATAAAACATTTTTGATTTTTGGATTTGAGACAGTTTCTAGCAGGAAAATGCTCTTTACTTCCTGAAACATTTTTTCGGAGCTTCTACAGGAGATCGGCTATGGTATCAAGGGAGTCCAAAATTTTTCAAAATAAACCACCAATTATTTCTTTATTAAATAAAATGCTTCTTCGAAAAAATATTCAACAAGAACTATTATTTTTCAGTAGCACTGTCCTCTTCTGCATTGTGAGATCATTATTCTGTATGAGCTTGGATTTAAGAAACTTAAAAAACATAACCTTAATTTTGGTGCCTTGTCCAATCAATTAATTTCACTAAATATTTGCCAACTCCTGAGAAATTAAACAAAAATCATTGGGATAAGTAGCTTTAAGTCCACATTCTTATCTTTTCCTCTCTTGCTTACAGCTGTTTTCTCTCCCAAATAGCCTGTTCATAAGTGAAAAGCGCACGCGACCCAAAAGGCGGGTTCTATTATATCCAATTATAATTAAAACATATTATCTCAGCTTGCTACAATTTCTGGACATTGAAGCAGCTCATACAAATAAAAGTTCTTATTGAATAATAAAACCATTTTGATGCAGAGTTTATCAATTAAATTAAAATGTGAAAGGAATTTTCAATGAAGCTGAGCGCAAAGTAGCTTTTATTCAATTAAAATACAAGTATAATACAAGTATATGAATATATTGAATAGCATGTACATATTCATATATATAATATGAATTAGGGTAGAACAATTTTTTTATTTTAAAAATTTTAAAATATTTTTTTTTTTGAAATTTATTTTTAAATAACGAAAATATCCTGCGAATAACAATAAAAAGTATATAGTTTACGGTTCGAGCCCTGAAATTCTATGTCTATATGTTGCAATTTTTGAATTCAAATACTTATAGCTCAAGAATAATTTCTTATTTTGTTCGGATGTTTAATGTATTTGAATGAAAAAAAAAATAAAAATTATTCTTGTGGTCAATGGTATAAAAAATTAATTTTTGTTTAGTCGTTTCTTTCATAAGTTATTAGAGTTCAAAGTCCAACTATAAATTGTAAAAGATAATTTTTTAGATTACAAATTCTAAAATATTTCATTTTTTGACTTGTGTTCAAATTAGAACAAAAGCAAATAAAAAAATAACTTTGGAAAAAAAGAGTTGAAAAAATTTAAAAAAATATTTTTTCGAAAAATTTATTTAAAAAATTAAAAAAACTTTGCAAAAAAAATATAAAAAAATGTTCGAAAAATAATTTTAAAAAATTAAAAAAACTTTTCAAAAAAAAATATAAAAAAATGTTCGAAAAATAATTTTAAAAAATTTCGAAAAAAGGCTAACCAAAATTTTATAAAAACATAATTGGAAATATTAAAATGTCTAGTAAATTATATTATAAAATTGATGACTTTTATTGCAGTTTTTTGGGTGCACCCTAGTGTATGTATATGTATGTATGTATATTGTATTTGTATTATCGTTTTTGAGCTTTATAATATCATCTGTATGTATTGTTGAGTCATTGATGAATTGATAAATATTTATATGAATGTAAATTGTATGTATATGCTTTGACATTAATAATCACTTTGGCAGTGTATGAAAGCAGAAGAAGATATTTATAATAATAAAAGAAATTAATTACGACATTTGATTCCATGATGAGATTTTAGTGCGGCTTAAGCGCTATAAATTTCGTATTCACGATTCGTTGCTTTCATTTAAAAATGCTAATAAAATCTTTTCCACAATTCCTTTCGTGCTAGACCCTTTCACACATATACTGACGTACACTCACACAAACATAAATACATACGTATGTACATACATATGTGAAAAACAAGCTGAGCGCTAAAGCTTGACTTGACTTGCTGCATATATAATTCACTGATTTGTTGGAGTTTTATGTTTATTTCATTCATATTTTGCATTACTAATTAGTTACCACAATTAATGATTATTAATAATGCCTGTAATGAATTGGTTAGTTTAATAAATGAAGATTGCCGGTTTAGTAGATTATAGTATGAAAGGGTTTTTGTAATAAAATTTTATTATTTATTAAAGCCGTGATTTGTTCTGCTAATGAAGCTGATTTTATGCATATTCAAGACGGATAAATGTAAGATATTATATGATTATATTACTTTCCTTTCTGTAAACTGACTAAGCAATTAGTTTGAGTTGATAATTAATTTATGCGCTTAATTTCTATGAATATAATATTTGAATTAAAAAAATAAAATTATTTTCATCAACATTTTTTCATTGAGGGAATCAATTCATAGATAATTTTAAGCAAGAAATTAATAATTAATCTAAATCATACCAAGTAAAGTACTTTAAGTTATCGTTATCAGATATAATGATATAGTAACCAATATATAACCATTTTATAACCAAAACTAAGGCTTTGTTTCAATATCAGTGGTTGCTAGCATATCGTTTTTCTACGCCTGTAAACTTATGAAAAGTGATGTTAGCTTATTTTGCCTTATTATTATTTTTTTATATTTTATAAGATCTCCGATGTTTCCCTCTGGGTATTGTAAACTTCTTGGCAAACTTAATATACCCTGAACAGGGTATAAAACTTAGCATTGACGCAGTAAAAATTTTATCCAACTGATTAAAAAATTTGTTTACATTTCGCGACGGTGTTGATAATTTTTCTCCCTATTAACTTTTATGATAACTAAAATTCATGTATGTGTGTGTGTGTGTGAGTCGTAAGTGCGTGGTATACGTTCTTATCATCAGAGCTCGAAGTACGCAGATAAAATGCAAGAAATATAAAATATAGATAAAAAAGTAAATAAAGAATGCATAAAATGATAAACAATAATGTAACGGAAAACACAAATGCTAAAAAGAAATAAATAATTAAGAACTGACTGCAAAAATGCAGTCAATGCGAACACCTTGAAAGTTTGTAATCAGCGTTCTTACGGTATAATAACAGAAACAAGAAAGGTAACAACAAATACATGTATAAAGAGCCATACGTATAACAGCAAATATGTATATAGGGAGATAATTATAAATTAAATATATTATTATATTTCCGCAAGTCGCTGTAGATACTTTACCACGATTTTAAAAATCTGGAAGCTTAAAAATTTGAAAACTTTACAATTTACAATTATAAAAGAGCTTTTTAATGATAGTCGTTACAAGATAAGTCATCTCAATCTTTCGAATGCATAGATGGCATAGAAAAGCTTGTCATATAATCTATTAGCTGTTGGTAAATGGAAAAAATTTGTTTGAATGCCCCATTTGAGACACATAAAAACATGATGCTCGCTATAAACTGGGAAAGAAGTTAAGCAAGACAAATAAAAAGCTGAAGCCAACAGTTACATATATGGTATTCCTATTGCATATCTTTTCCCACTTAGTCCTCCAGAGAGAGTTTTTTCCTTTGAAGGAACATTATGTAGACCATATTGACAGTCTGCCACAGATACCAGGGATACCAAGTCTTTCTGAACTGCACTTATTCAAATGATTTTTATATCTGCTACTTCTCGTTTTTTAAAAAACTTTTAAATGATGATAATCTAAAAGCTCTTGAGAACCATTTCCTTTAGAACTTTACATATATGTACATAGTATATATTTTCTGTTTTTTTCGACAGATTCGAAATTAGGTTTTACTGTAATTATTCATATTTTTTAAATATTCAAATCGTTATATATAAGGTTTGCTAATTCACTATTAATATTAATGTGATTATGAATAATAATTTTTTAATGCATTTCAAACATTCCGTCATTCTAAATTGAAGCAATTTGCTAATTGACTCAATTAGTAGATGTACATATACCAATTTGCTTGTTGAACATAATTTTTTATTTCTATTTCATTAGCGTTCATTTTCAGCTGTCTTGTCTAGATTTTAAAATTTTTTCTGTTTTTGAATAAATTGAGGCATTTTGCCAATTGACTCAATAAAGAACTTAACTGAGACGCTAATTAAATCGCAATTTATTTTAAGTTTTTTGTCTGCCATAAATTTAATGATGATAACCGGTACGTTTGCTTTGTGGATTTAATTTTTATTTTCATTCGATTAATGAAAGGCTCAATATGGATTTTTTATTAGATTCGAATTCGATTTTCTGTTTGACCTAGTCTAACGATTTTGGTTTGCACGAAAGTCTATAAGTATTAAGTCATATTTCATCTCTTCTTTATTGGCGTAGACACCGTTTACGCGGTTATATCCGATTCATATTTCATTTTAGTAATAATATTGATGTTTCTTAAACATTTCTGGTATCCTTTAATTTTTTTCCTATATTTATATAAACTGAGGCAATTTGCCAAGACAGTTCATATTACCTTAGAACAATTAAATTTATAAAAAACTTTCTTGTCTTGTGTTTTTTTGTTTTTTAACAAAGCAGTTTTCTAATTGACTCAATTAGAAAGCTGTCTGAAACACTCAACTCACAACTAAATTTATGAACAACATTTTTGGCAAGCATTTTTTTAATTTTTGTGTAACAAAGCATTTTGCTAATTGACTCAATTAAGAAGCTGTGTGAAACGCTGAGTAGAATAATTAAATATGTAAAAAAAACTATAAGTCCAACACTGAAAAATTAATTTTTTTTGTAATTAAGTGCTGCCAGAGTTTTAAAAATTATGTATCAAAGTTGCTGCGACCTTTAATGATTTTATGCATTAAAAATACCACTAATTAAGTGCCAAAAAAGCATAATTGTTTTAAGTCATGGCGTTTTGCGCACATACACTTCTTCGCGTACTTCTTTGTGCGTATGTAACAAGCTGTCTTCTGCATTTTTTCCAAATAACTCATTTGTCACACTCATATATTTGATTTCATAATTTTTTTTATTTCTTTTATTTTACTTTTTTATTATTTTTTCTTATTTTTATAATCTTCATTATTTTTTATTTGAATGTTTTATTTTGTTGTTGTTGTTAGCTTTCCATAATTAGGGTTCAACGCACCTTTAACGTGTTTTAAATATGTAAATATGTACATTTTTTCGCGCGCATTTGGGCTTTATTTCAGTTTTAGCGATTTGTGCCTTTTGTCTTCAGCGTAGTCACTTTAATTAATGCCCACTGTTGTAGTGGTTTTTGTTGTTTTTTTACACACATGGTGTCGGTGTTGCTTAGTCACATATCATTTAATTTATTTTATCAACGCAAATGAGGAAGTTCAGCCATGAAATTTAAAATAAAAAATAAAAATAAAAACAAACAAATGATATGAGTAAATTAAGCAGAGTTAGCGAAGTGTTGATAATTCTAAGAAATGTATGGTTGAATGAGAGTAAACCATATGAAAAATAGTACAATCCTACCTATATTTTATATGTACAAATATTAGGGTGGACCAAAATTTTTTTTCTTTACATATTAGGGTGGAAAAAAAATTTAATTTCAATGAGAGTAAGTCACATAAAAAATAGTTTAATCCTATTCTTATACCCTATTTTATGTGTACATACATATGTATTTCATAATATTAGGGTGGACCAAAAAAAATATTTAATTTCATATTCATTTCTTCAAATATCGTTCGAAAAGACCAAAAATTATAGTAAAGTTTTGGCGCTTAATATTAGTATTAACAGGTGGCGAATTGTGTTTTTGGATTTCCGATATTAACGGGACAGCAATATTTATGTATTTTGTTTGGATTTGTATATTGTATAGTAAAATTGGAAGCTTACGCTTGCAGGAAATTTAACGATCTTCAAAAAAGGGCCTAAGATGATTTTTTCCAAGTCGACTGATTCAAAAGTTATTTAAGATCAAAGTCTGACCTTAAGCCGCAGAGATAATTTTTATAAATTATTATATTTTTTCACAAAATAATGACATAAAATCATAAAATATCTTATTTTGCTTAAAAATTAACGAATATTTTTGAGGTTATGAGCACACTGATTGTTAGATGATTATAAAAGGTAATAACTACCTTTTCATCAGCTGTCATCCCATTTTATTTGCTTTCCGATCAGTCTTTCGGACGATATTTATAAAAAAAAAAAAGAGTTTCAAAAAGTTTTTTTTTTGGGCATACCCTAGTACATATATATACATATGTATATACATATATATATATAATATATATATTTATTTGTTTTGTTTGTTTCATAATTTTCAGCGCCTTGTCACTTTGATTTATGACACACGCCATCAGGCTCTTCTTCACCGCTTCACCAACTCATATTTGCGCACTATCATATTGTTGTTGTTGTTACCGAATTTTTGCTTGTCATATTTGCCACGACCTTTTAGTTGTTATTGCTTTTTGGTGTGACATGAAGTGCTGCTGCTGACACTGTTGCCTGCTTCTAATTGCATTAATTGTTGTTAATTAACCTTATTTGCACTTAAGTAATTAAATCTAATTAAATCTATTTGCAGCGTTCATTTTGTTTGATGTCACACAAATCTAATTTGATTTATTTTGGACTTGATTTGATATTTTAGTTACATTTTAGCCGCCAGCGGAGTCATCGCCTTATCTGCGATAAGTCGTCAATCGCCAGGCGGACAGTAGCGAGCTTCAATCCGATAGCAGGCAGTCGGTGGCTTCTTGTTTACGCTACAACTGCGCGCCGTTGTTGCCATATCTTTCGGTTTTAGAACAGCTGCTGCACTGACATACAAACATACAGCCGTAAATGGCAGCTTTGATAGATTTCTCTCGCTACTTTACCTTTGCGCTAATTATTCACAAGTGGGGCAGAAAAAAGTCAACGAAGCTGCATAGCGAGCGCTGAAAGTATAACTGTGTAGCGCATAGCATGGCATACCAAAGCACTACATAACATAGCATAGCACCACAGAGCATAGCATAGCACCACAGAGCATAGCTTAGCACCGCAGAGCATAGTCCCACATAGCTCCACAGCGCACCACATCTCTTCACGCCGCTTAGCATCGCCCCAGCATCTTGCTACGCTCCGGCATGCAGCTCACGTTCGCACGTTTGTTTCTTGGCTGAGTTAGAGATTGCACCTTTCTCGCGCAGATTGCGTCGTATCTTGAAGACACTTGCAGGCACACAGCCGCGTACACACATACATATGCACAGAGTCCGCCATATCTCTATATAGCACGTACCGATATTTAGTCGCGCGGTCGCGCGCATATTTAGCTTTAGCATCTGTTCAATTGTCGGTGTCCCGCTGTTGTTTTTGTTGCTGTGCTGCTTCTTCTTCGGCATCTTCTACTTGTTTTCGTCGTAAACTGGCCTCCATTCGAGGTTGTTTCACGTTTTGAGAGCAACGAATCTGGGCCATCCGCTAATGTACTGTTATGTTGCCAGGCTTCGTGTACGCTCTGTGCCGTAAAAGTGCAGTGGGCGGTGTTGGGGGGCGCATTTACAATATGAAGATTTATTGCACATACTTAGATTTATAAGATACTAAAGTGACTACATTAAATTTTCCCACTCATTTCTTTCGATTAAAATGTGTAGAAAATATTTGAGAAAAATATAAATTTAGCGTTATTTACGTTTGACCTGAAAATTCCGTGATAGCATGTTATTATTTATGGCTCAGCTGTATTAAGTGGCAGGACATTAAATTTAAGAACCGATTGTTGCCTCAAATATTTAGAAAGTATGAAGGAATGCTTTCTATTCATGCATAGATACCGTGAAAAAAGTTTCAGTTATTTTTTGAACAAGGGATGGTTGGCTATGACAAGTGGTTTTGAAAATACAGTTGGCCGCCTATGACTCACCCTGGTGTTAATTTTTTAAGCAAACTACACCTTGGATTTCAGATAAACCTTCTATACAAGAATGATGATTGGTTGCCATGCAAAAACTCATGGACCGAATGACCATATGAGAAACACTGTTAAATAGCAACAACATCCATTTCTGAAGTGGATGGTTAATTGTACTGAAAAGTGGGTCGCTTATGACAACGTCAAGCGAAAACGGTCTTGAATGAATTGCGGTTACCCGAGAAGAGCACTGGTCAAGCCAGGATGGACTGATACGAGAGGTTTGTTGTGTGTTTGGCTAAATTAGCATGGAATAATACACTATGAGCTTCTCCCATATGAGGAAACTCTTATTTCGTATCTACACTCTCAACAATTGAACTGACTGAAGTAATCAATCAGCTAGAAGTGACAAGCTTTGGTCAATGGCAAAGGAATATTAAATATATTTTAATTTGGCAAGTAGTTAATAAAAAAATATCAATTTTTTGGAATTTTTTTATATTCGAAAACCTAAGTGAATTCAAGCAAGAGCTTAATATGACTCTACTAATGAGATATACTATAATAATTTCTGCAAAATATTTATGTACAATTTTAAATCTTTTAAATTTATCACTTTTTAAGCGTTTAAGTACCCAAAATTGTGCTTTGTATTTACCTTCCAGTTTATTAATTACCGAGCATTTTGTGAATCATGTACACAGAAGACCAATGAGTCAGAGAGAAGTCAAGCAAGAAAATTAAATTTTTTGGCTAAGCGGAAGTGTGAACCGAAATTGGCTAATGCACTTAAAAAAATTGGGGTAAATTTTGGCAATTAATGAAATTATAAATGAAATAAGAAATTATATAAAAATTATTTCAACAAAATTTTGTATGCATATAAAAAATTAATTAGTACATTTTTGTTAAAATTTAAAAAAATAAATAAAAATTGAATTGAATTTTTCAAAAGAAATGTTAAATGCGTAAAGAAAAAGCTGCCAAAATACATACGCTAATTGGTAGCAGTTGAAATTTTTTGATAGTTCACGGGCACAGAGTTGAAACCCGTTCACAACACTTCAATCGAAATTCTTTTGACAGGTTGAGCTGTTATTGATAATACCGAATTTAAAAACTTCAACCATAATGCAGATGGATTGAAAACTGTAATAGGGCTCTCAGATCTCACGAATACATTATACTCGAGTAAACTGATTTTCGTACTCTTAGTACTCTATGTATCATAATAAGAACTTTTAAAACTAAAAAAATAAAAAAAAATTAAATCAAAAACTGGAAAAAAATTTTAAATTTTGAAAATAGAAGTTAGAAAATATACATCACGTATCAACTATTTTTGTTTTTGTTATATTTGCAGCTTTTCGTAAATCATCAGAAATTTTATTCACAGAACTTACCAACCGTCTATAAATATAGTAACATTACGTCATACTTGAATCCTCGTAAGAACTTACCTGTAAAGAAAAATTAATATAAATTAGTTAAAAATATCTATATCCTAAATTTATGTAGAAAATATTTTAAAATTTTTAAAAATAGAAAAATAATTAAATATTTAATTATGCCATTAAGCTAAATCAATTGCGCATACTTTGAAAATATATTTCTATTTTTAAGTGTCCATATAAATTTATGTAAAAAAATACCAAAATGCCACAATTACAACAGAAATAAAAGCAAAGCGCAAGAAAAATTTATATGCGCAGTGACGTGCAAATATTTTGCAGCGTCATTGCAAGCGCGCTATCGCCATCAATAAATGCAAATGTGTGTGCGTCCGATTGTGTGTGTGCATATTTATCTTTGTTGCTATTTCTGGGCAAGCAAAATATTTATTTGCACTGTCGCGCTGACTTGGAATTATATTTGAAATTACGGACTCGTTACTGCCGCTACAGCACCGCCGCCCGCCCCAACACCTGTCCGTGCGGCTCGAGCGTTGCTCATGTCGCCGCTTTCCTTTTTGCCACCCATTTTTACGAATTCATTTAAAACTCATAAATGTTTAATAAACGCGAGCGGAAATGGCAGGTAAAAATGGAATACATAAAACTAAAATCAAATTAAAAAAGGAATGGTGCGGAACGCTAAAGCAAAAGAAGGAAAAAAATCGTAATGAAAATAAAATAAAAATTCCCGACAGTGCCAAGAAATCAAGAAAAAGACGAGAGGAAAGGCAAGCAGACGCAATGCGCAATGAATGCGGTGAATAATAATAAAAGCGCAGACAAATTCAAAGTAAGCAAATAAAGGCAAATGTAATGATGAAATAAAGCAAGCGCGTAAGAAAATCAGATTTCGAAAATTTCATATGAAATGCATTAAAGCAATGAGGTAATAAAAACGGTAATGAGTCTGTTCGGCAGAAAAGGCAAGAGCGCGATTTTAATTAGGTTTGTTTTAGAGGAAAAAATAGCAAATAAAAGTAAAAAAGAAAAATTTGTGTGAGAATTTTTGGTTAACGCAATATTGTTTATTTACTTAATTTAATCTTATTTAATTTCGAGATCAGTAATGAGATTTTCTAGAAGGATAAAGTAAATAGAAATAATGTATGTAGCTTAAATTAAGCAGATGGTAAAGTAAGTATCTTAGACAATACCTTAATTGAGTCAATTAACTAACTGCTGTAGGTGAAAAATAATTTTAGGAACCCTTTGGGTGGTCTCTGGGCTTAAATTTAATAAAAATATATTTTTTTTAGTTGGAAGGAATAGTCATTCAAAGTTAGTGGAATTTTGGTTGATAATTACATATACCCTCCACATACATCTGAATATCTGTAATGATCAGAGTGACGAGTCGATTTAACCATGTCCGTCTGTGTGTCTCTCTAACTGTTCGTCTGTCAGTTTTTTGACATATCCACCTAAAATTTTGCACATGCTTTTTTCTCTTCAAGCAGCTGTTTGTCGGAACCATCGATGTCGGAAACTTTTTATACCGGTTTCCGAAAGGATAGACAACTTTTGTTATTGAAAAATTAATTTTGAATGTTTTTTTTTACAAAATTTAAAAATTTTCCCACGCAAAAAATATATAAATATGTATATATTTACATGAATTTATATATACTTTCAACGAAAAAAAAATTTTTTGGTATTGACAAATTAATTTTGAAATTTAATTTTTTTATTTTAATAATTTAAATTTTTTTATAAAATTTAAAAATATAGCGTTTCCAACTAAACATTTTTTATTTTTTGATATTGAAACATTAATTTTGAAATTAATTTTTTTGTTTTAATATTTTTAAAATTTTTTGTAAAATTTAAAGATATAGATTTTCCAACTATTTTTAATTTTCTATTTTTTGGTATGGAAACATTAATTTTGAAATAAAAAAAATTATTATATCAGCAAAAACAAATAACATTTTTTCATAAATGTTACCTAAGTTAACTAAAAATTAATTATCGATTTGTTAACGAAAAAATTTGGTTTTGAAAAATTTATTTGAATCTAATTTTTTATTTCAAAAATTTTGTATATCTAAAAATTTTTATATACGAAGTCAACCAAAACTAAATATAGATTTTTCAACGAAACAAATTTTTGAAATTGAAACTTTTAAAAATTTTAAAAAAACCAAATTTTTTTCAAAAAAAAATTTTATTGAAAAAGTTTTATAAAAGTTATCTATGTTAACCCAAAATTAATTATTGATTTGTTAACAAAAAAAATATTATTGGTATTGAAAATTTTATGTGTTAACAACAAATTTTTTTGGTATTGAAAAATTGATTTGAAAACTATTTTTTTATTTCAAAATTTTTATATACATACATACCTAGGTCAACCCAAAATTAATTATAGATTTGCTTTCGAAATGGTTTCAGATTGCTTCATTTCTCAAGAAATTCGCACAATACAAAATGGAACTGCGGAGGAGATAATTGCAGGAAGTATACAAAATATAAAAAAAAAGTTCTTAACATTCCTTCAGCTGTGTATGTACATATGGTTTGGAGTTCCAAAAAAAAAATTAAAATAATATTTCGCCAGAAAGCAGGCAATTAAAAGATAGAACGGTAACAAAAAGATGGAATAAATCGAAAAAAAATTAAAAAAAAAAAATAATAATAAATATAAAAAGGCCAAAAAATAAATAAAAAAGAAAAGGTAATTTAAAATCAGTTTCGCTATAGCTAAAATGGCAGCAACTGCGGGCTATGTGGCGCGAACAAAACAATGGCAACTATAAGAATATTAAACGGCGGCGGCGACGGCGGCAACACGGTTCAATTCAGCACAGCCTGTCGCGCTTCGGTGCGGCTGTCGAATTAAAATTAATGCGGCGCAAGAGTTAATCGAGTTTTGTTGCTGTACGAGCAGTGTATGCCTGGTGCGGCGTTTTTCGCGTTGCTTTACTTTGTTTGCATAAAGCATTATACACATTGTGATATACAATACAATGCTTATGTGTGTGTGTGTTTGTATATCAGCAAAAACAAATACACACACAGACTTTTGTTGCCAATTTTATCTGTTGCGAATTGTTGCGCGCTGCTCCTTCCGAAACACACACACACACACATACATATGTAGAGCAATATTTTCTTTATTTTTTGTTGTATGTTGTTTTGTTGTTGTTGCTGTTATTTATTTTAATCGCAAATTGTTTCAGCCGCTCGAATACGATTCGTTGATTTTTATCTCAAGCCTCCATCGCCGTATTTACCTTGCTGCTTGCGTTGACGGGCGTTTGCGTCGAGGCGTATAAGCGGCGGCCAGCTTCGTATTGTTGTGGGGCGTCAAAGGAATCTGCTGACCGTGTGCATTGCCTATCTACGGCCATTGCACTATTTCAAGGATAACCGCGGATTTCTGTAGCGATTGAAGGCTGTATATATATATATATAAATACACTCAGTATGTGAGTGGTTGGCTGTGCGCCTGCGCGGGTGCGCAATATAACTTTCAGTCACTTAAAGTTATTATTGTTTACTCTGTTGTTTTTACACGTTTTAATTACTTTTTTTAATTTTCAACAGATATTAATATGCTATATATACATATGTATATATATATTACAGGTATTTCACGCTAAATTACCGTAACTTCGCAGAATCGGCCCAATTTTTGGTACATATATACATATGTTATTATTTCCAAACGCTTTTTGAAAAAGATTTTCAGCAACTCAAATCGAATATTACTGTTTTCTTACTTCCCTTATATGCCTCTCCTTCTATTAATCGCCTCCTACTCTCGGCGCGCTTGATTGGCTGCCGCTCGGCCGTATGATAATTTCGTATATAAAATTCAATTTATTGTGTTTAATTAAAAAATCGTTCGATTAACGGCAGGACTGTGCGCGTAGCTTGCTTGTGAGCTTGCTACCTTTCTCATCGACCAAGCAGCGACGCACGAAAAGTTGAAGGATGCCTAGGTGAAGGCTGCAAAGTTGAAGGCTGGCACTGGTGCGTTGTCCTGTTGCTGTTGCTCATGGTGAAATATGCAAATTGCAAATATGTTGGCATAACTTAAGAGACAGCGCGGAACAATAAACTAATTGAAATGCGAAATTAAATTGTAGTTTTGTATGCAGCGCTGTGTTGTTGGCTTCTTTTGTATGCCAATTTAAATGCTGCACAAACGAAAAATACAGTCACAGTTCGCCGTGTTCTTAATTAGCGTGCTTCGCTGGCGAAATACGAGGGTTAAGAGTGTTTAATGGCATGGAGAGTAAGGGGTTTAAATAATATTTAAACTCGAATTTAATTTATTTTCATTTTAATTTGCGCATTTCTTTTGTATTATTGGTCATTATTGGCATTTATTGGCATGTGCTTAATAATGCAGTCTGTTGGTAAAAAATTCTTATAACTGGCAAAGCTTTTGCTGAAAAAGAGACACCGTACTTTGTAGTTAGTTCTAGCTCTGATTTCTGATTCTAGCTCTAAACTTTGATTGAGCATCAACTACATACTTTCTTTGATATATTTTAGTTAATCGTCACTAAATTCTGAGTTAAATATGCTCAGCTAGTGTTCGCGAGTGTTCAAAAGGTTCTAGCTGGTTTAAACTCCCGCTGGTCTCAACACCACAACATTTAGACATGTTTTAGTACGATTTTAATCCAATGTAGTGCTTTGAGATTGTCTCGCAAACTCGAGTTTAAAGTTTAGTTTTTGTGAAAAATCTTCGGATAACGTGTTTAAGGTGTTACATGGGTTTCCTTGTTTCAAAAACTCGAATTTTTATATAATCTTATTAAATTGCACAACACCGCTAGAATATTGTCCTAAATTTTCAAGTTGATCCGAGTAATAGTTTCGGAGATACCTCCTTGAGAACTAGTGCGTTCGAGGCTAGCCAGGCTAAGTGCGTCGTCTTTAAACGCGTGTTTTTCGAACTACTCAGCCGATCTTCATGGAATTTTACACGGAATTTTGAAATAGAATTCTTAAAGACTTGAACGAAAGATTTTTTCGATTTGGATTAAAAAAATGTCGCGACATTTTCGCTCAAATTTTAATTTTTTTGTAATAATGTTTGCCAAAAATCCAATTTTCATTTTTTCAAATAAAATTTTCTTTTTTTTTCCTTCGTCCAAGTTCTAAGTTAAGGTTTTAACTAAACCACGAATTTTTTAACTTAAAATGATGTTGTAAGGAGTTATCCTGCCAACGGGGGCGCATCTCTTTTCCGAAGGGTCACCGGAAATGGCGTCGCATTGGCCGAGTTTAAAATATTTTTTTTAAAATTTCAGAATTTCTTTTAATAGTATACGTTTGTAAAAATAAAAAATTTAATAAAATATTTAATTTTTTTATTTGAAAAAAAAAAATTTAAAAAGGCTGTTTTTTACCCGATGAAACCCATAAAATTCCTTAAAGCATTGTCATATAAAAAAATCCACGGAAAAATATAGTCGATTGACTGCTTCGCCTCACTTTTAATACTAGTTATCTTAGCTTTATTTCACCGCGGCACATTAAAGTTGCCACAAACGCACTCGCCACATTTTTGCTCACACTAACATAAGTTTTGTCTGTCCATGAGGTCACGTATTTGGCTCATTTCCTTTATTATGAGTAAAATGAACGAATACAATTTCGCCAATAATAATAAATTGTATGCAATTACGAGCAAATTATCGTTATTTATGTGTGGCAGGTCAATTTGGTGTTTGCACGTGTGCACACAAATACATACATACGCACTTACTATATATAAATTTTATAGATATACCCCACATATATTTAAGTATTGCGCGTATTATTTCTTATGTTTTGTTGTAATTGCTGTTTCTTACTCTTGCGAAAAATGGTAATGGTATGCCATTTTCATACCCTGAACAGGGTATATTAAATTTGGTGCGAAGCCATGTCCATTTGTATCTGACTTTATATAGGCGGAGTAGTCCCTCAGTTTTTGGGATATCCATCTGAAATTTTGCACACGTCCTTTTCTACTTAAGAAGCTGCTCACTTGTTGGAATCGCCATTATCGGATCATTGTGGTATATAGCTGTCATACAAACTGATTGATAGAAATCAAGTCTTTATATAGAAAACTTTTTTATTTGACGAGATATCTTCACGAAATTTAATATAGATTATTTTCTAAAGAAACAGTAAAAAAATCTGAACAAATTGTTTAGATCGGATTACTATAGCGTATAGCTGCCATACAAATTGATCACCAAAAATGTAGTCTTTATATAGAAACTTGTTTATTTGACGAGTTATCTTCATGAAATTTGTTATATATAATTCACTAAAGAAACTGTATAAACTCCGGAAAAATAATTCAGATCGGATAACTATAGCGTATAGCTGCCATACAAATTGATCACCAAAAATGAAGTCTTTATATAGAAAACTTTTTTATTTGAAACACTATCCTCACGAAATTTAGTACAGATTATTATCCAAAGCAACGGTACAATTCACGAAAAAATTGTTCAAGTCGGTCAACTATAGCATATAGCTGCCATACAAACGGAACGATCGGAATCAAGTTCTTGTATGGAAAAGTTTCACATTTAACAAGATATATTCACGAAATTTGGTATAGATTATTTTCAAAGGCTACAATGTAATTTCCGAAAAAATTGTTCAAATCGGTCCACTATAGCATATAGCTGCCATACAAAATGACCCATCAAAATCAAATTCTTATATGAAAAGTTTTTTATTTGTGAAGGGTATTTTAGCTTCATTGTAATCCAAGTTAAAGTTTCTTCTTGTTACTTATACCATATTTATTTTCACACACTTGTACTCAACTATATATGCATATGTATAAGTGTGTGTGCGTGTTATTGCCGCCGCTTTGAAATTTTATTTGCACTTAATTGATACTTTCCGATAGCATCTGCGTGGCGTAAATCAAAGACAGTGCGCATATTGAATGTTGCACGTTGCGGGTTGCATGTTGCAAGCCGCCAGTACATACATACCATGCAGTAAGTGCTAAGAAAATTAACTGGCGTTGCAAGTGCAATCAGTTTTTTATGTGTTATGCGAAATTTAATTGCCCAACACGTGAATGAGCGGTGTGTGGACGGAGCGGTGGTGCGATGTTGCGCTGTACGCTGTTGTTGGCGGCAGCACTTACATGTTGTATATGATTTGTTGTTCTAATGTGGTAGTTTGCTTGTCGCGCATGCGTAGAACTCCGCCCCTTTGCGCTAGCAGCGCTTTGTTCTACGCATATTTGCATTTTTTTTCACTTTTCCTGTTGGCATTTTCGCAATCTGCTTTTCCTTTTTAATCGCTTACTCACTTCGTCGCTAATAAACCATTTTAAATGTCGGCAATTAAATGTAATTATTGTTTTGAATTCGCAATTTCTCAAGCAATCAGCTGTGGCGAATACACCTCACCACACCGCCACACACCGCAACTCACCACAAATTTTATTACGCACCACACCAGGCGCTGGCCACTCTACAGAACACAGCACAGCAACAAAGTAGTGTCCGAAATGGCTAATAAAAATTGTTAGCAAACACTTAAAGCTACTAGCAATTGCTAGCTAGAAAGAATGGCTGCATGCCTGCAGAAGAGTAGCATCTTATCCGTAGTTGGGAGACTTGTAATTCACTTAAGAGGCGCTTGTTGGCCCATTAAAACGGCATGTTGGCTATTTGGCCTGCAGCTTTTATTGAGCGTAATTTCCACTTAATTGCACTCTAAATTACGAGGCAATTTTTTAATAGCTTCGAGTAGCGCTGCGCAGCGCCGCAGTCACTTAAAACCAAACGTGCAGCAACAAGCCCAAACGCAGCTGCCGCTAAACGTGCAACACGCCGCACGAAAGTAAAAGCAGCGCCGCGACTTGCGGCAGTTGAAATCACATTCGCTTTACAATTTCCCACACACACACACGGCAAGCAACAGTCAGCAAGTGGCAAGTGCATAGAAAAAAAATTAACAACAATAACAAAAACATACAAATGTCCGTCTGCCTTGCAGTCGGCCGGCGCGCATTTTACTATCACACTTTTATGGCTCCATATTTCCACATAAAATTATCAATGCACCATAAGTTTGGCGGCAAAGCAAAAAGGCACACATAGACCAACCAACCAAACACACACACACAACAATGCAACGAAATTCAACACACACACACACAAACAGGTGAACAATGAAAATATACACACAAAGCGCACATTCAAAAATTGTCCGTCCGCCAGCTTCTAATTAACAATTGGAAAATGCATTTGTATTGCAGCACCTTGTCTTTAACTCCATTCACAGCTTCACTGCTGCAACCCGGCGGCAATTGTGCGCCCCTGCTGCATCACTTCTTTTTTGTGTATGTATGTATGTGTGCATGTGTGCGCTTGTTTCACAGCTCATAAATGCATTGAGGAAAATCCAAGTGCCTCGTAAAATCTGTTAACGTTTCTATAAGTAAGTGCGTCTAATTGCAATTATATCGGCGGCGATAGCTGCTGCTTCTCCAACAAAGCGGTGAAGCGCACACATACACACACACACACACACTGGTTGGGATTCTCAGCACTAAATAATAACTGCTGTGGCAGATTTTAAATTTTAACGTTAATTAAAACAATTAAAGAAACACTTTTGCTGGAACTCGGCAGGCGATCGTTTTGTAATATGCGCATAAATTTAATAAAACAAAAGAGAAATGGAAAAAAATTACATTCAATGAAAAGTAATGAGTAAAACATAAATTAGTAAGGAAATTTTAGTTAGAAAATTCTTTGTAAACAATGATAATATTTTTATTATATTTATTGACTAAGAGTTGTTACTAACAGTAGCAACCAATGTGTTGAGATATGCGATAAGAAAAATTGGTTCAATAAAGAATGCATAGCAATCTTGTAATATAATAGCTGTCTTCGCTTCAATATGCATTGCAGAGTAACGAATCGAACAAACTTTAACAATGGTCCAAGTTAATTGGCAGAATGTGTGGCGCAACTTTACGCCAAAATGTCGTCTAATACAGTCTGTCACGTAAGAGCGTGGTCGACTTTACCGACTGGAATCACGTTAAACGCCATGAGTGCTAAGTACGCGTCGCGCTACGAGGCTGTGTTCCTTTGCATCCACCCGAAAGGTCACAAAATGTCGCAATCAGCGGCTGCTAAATATATGAGAAAGTCGAAGGCATTTGTACAGAAGTGGATGCAGCGATATAAAGTGGCTAAAAATGTCGATGATTTACCAGAACGGGGTTCGATAGGAAAAGTGAACAAAAAAGATGAAAGAAGGATAGTGAATCTGTTTTCGCGGAATCCTGCTTTAACACTGCGCCAAGGACAAATGGGGACAAGGGAAAATGGTAAAAATCTACAAAAAGGCTTTACTGCTATCTGCCAAACGATGGTTCATCAGAAAAAATGAAGATTGGATTCTGCTGGAGGACAACGGTGCTAAACACCGCAGCAAGCTTTGTACCCAGTGAAAAACTCAATCTCGCATCGTTACATTGGATTGCCCGAAGCAATCGTCCGATGCAAACCCTATTGAAAATGTGTGGGCATATATTAAACAGAAGCTTCGTGGAAGACGCACATACACTTTGAAGCAGTTGTCTTACGAATTTCGTCGGATCTGGAGATCATTTTTTTCATAAATTATCCCGACCACGCTCTTACTTTACAGACTGTAGATTGTGACAAAAAAGTACCAAGAAATTGTAATTTAAATCCCTTTAGCAAATTATACCTAAAAATAAATATGTTTTGCTTAGGTGCTTAGGTTTACGGTGATTCAGTTTTATCAAAAACACAAGCCAACGAGTGGTACAATGCCTTCAAGAGAGAGATTGTAGAAGACATCGACTTTTTCAACTGATGGAAATGTTAAAAACTGTAAGATGTGGTGTTTGAAAATCATCAGACAAGTGTTAGAAGAGAGTCACACATCTCTCACGAGTCCGTTCGTATGATTTTGGTGAATATTTTGGGTACGAAACGCGTTCTTGTTCGACTCGTTTCGATAAAGCTGAATTTTTTTCAAAACAAGTATCGTAAACAGGTCTCTTTGAACATGCGTGATCATGCGAATTCTGATCCCACATTCATGGAGAGCATTATAACTGCCGATGAGTGACCATCAAGTCAACAATGATCGGAATGGAGGGAAAAAACGAGCTGAAATCAAAAAAAAAAGCACGCCAAAGCCGCTCAAAAATCAAGGTGATGCTAATTGTTTTTTTCGATATTTGTGGTTTGGTGCATCATGAATTTGTTATGGAAATTGAAATTGAAATGAGGTCAATGAGGAGGATTACTTAGCCGTATTGATGCTTTTGCGTGAGAACATCCCTCGAAAATGACCGTAATTGTGGAACAACAATTCATGGATTTTACACGATGATAATGCACCATCGCATCGAGCCAAACAGTGCTTATGAAAAGTGTTTCGAGGACTGGAAAAATCGTTGGCAAAAATGTATTAAATCTGGTGTGGCCTTTGAAGGCGACACAAAAAATATTGATGAATAATTAAATATTTTGCATTTTATTTACAATGTACGGGTTTTTTTCACGATATCTGGGTATTGGGCAAACTTCAAGCTTCACGCATAATTATTCGAAAGTTTTTGGTATGGAGCCTGAGAATAAAGATGACGTGATATTTGCATGTATGGAAAAGGTACGCAAAACCCTAATCATGACTGGAAAACTGTTATATTACTAACAACCTGTTGTAACGAATTCAAGTCGACGCTTTATTGTTGCTTTCACATGTGAATGTTTTCACAAGAGAGCAGCGCGCAGAGAAATGGGCAATCGAAGGCGTCCGTTATTGAAGTAACCAATTCTCCCAATGTCTAACTCAAATGGTAAAATTTTTAATGGTGAGTTAGACAAAGTTATATTTGGATACATCAATCTTAAAACTTATCTCAGTAATGCTGCAAAGTGGACAGAATAATAAGCAAAATTTAAATTCATATCAACAAAACTTAAAGGCTCTCAGAAACTATCCAACAAGTTGGAAATTCCGTAATAAAACTATAGTTACGTTATATGTATAAATATATAATAGGTATTTCCGTAAAAATCGATTAGCTCATGGCCTACCTAACACACAGAATATATTAAATAATATGTACATTTATGCCGCCAATTATATTATTTTATTTCAAATTATATGCAGAAAAAGTTGATTATATTAAATGAGTTTATAATTTAATTAACCGTAATTATAAGCTTGCTGCGTGTTGTTTTGACACTAATGAATACAATAATACAATTCAATTACGAGTTGTTTTGAAGTTATTGAGTGTTCAAGAAACGGTTTAAGAATGAGTCAGGCCGTAAATAATGCGGAGATACCCGTATATACAAGTATATGTATGTTTGTGCAAATGCATTTGCCAATTATATTAACAACGGTTGCTAATTAATTATTGCAACAACAACATGCACACCGCACTTAATTGTATTAAATAAGCTGAAATAAGGCCGCAAATAGTAATAATATTTGCAAAATATGACTTTATGGCATTATGAAGGTTGTCGCTGACGAGTGCGTGGCGAACACTCGGTAGCTAGTGGATCCAAATAATTTTGTGGCAAAAATGCTCTGACGCCTGAGAGTATTCCTTGCATAGAAGAAGAGGTTGTTTGATAGTGGTTTTAATTTTTAGTGGCCTGTATGCTGCGGATATTCTTGATAACGGTATCAAATAAGGAAAAAACTTAAAAAACGTTAACTTCGGCTACTTTAAAGCTATAAAACCCTTCACTGGTGCATTTTTTAAGGCAGAAAAGCGTATAAAAAAATACGTTTATCTTGATTTGGAGCGTTCATTTTGTATGGCAGCTATATGCTAGAGTGTTCCGATCTGGGCATTGTAATCGGATATTGTAACATTGTTTTGGACAACAATTTATGCCGGATCTCGGGAAGATATCTCATCAAATAAAAAAGTTTTCATACAAGTACTTGATTTTTATCGGTCAGTTTGTATGGCAGCTATATGTTGTAGTGATCCGATTTTAACTTTATGTTTGGGGATTGTACCGTTAGTTTGGACAATAACACATTAAGAATTTCGTGATAATATCTCATCAAATAAAAAAGTTTTCCTTACAAGGACTTGATATAGAACGCGCAGTTTGTATGACAGCTATAAGCTATAGTGAGCTGATCTGCACAATATACTCGCATATTGTACCCTTTCCTAGAACAATTATTTATGTTAAAATTTCATGAAGATATCTTGCCAAATAAAAAAATTTTCCATACAAGAACTTGCGCGAAGGTTCTTTGAAACCAAACATTTTTGAAGACTTTGAATAAGTGAGTTTATTGGACCCGTTTCACATAAGAATTTAATATATCATTAGATGTTAATTACGAAAATTGCGGTAATACATAATTTTACAAACAACAACAACACTAATCACATATGTATGTATATATCAATTCGATTTTAATAACACCACATAAAATTAATTCAATTTGCCGGAACTGTAAGCGTGTGAAGTTTTCGCTTACTTCATCTATTCTAATAATTATGATTACATACATACGAGTACACTCATGTAGACACTCCATACTCACACACACAAGCATACACCTCTTATTTGCACGTTAAAGCGGATGTGAACCGCAATTATTAGCAACATACATGAATATGGTAAATATGCAAAACACGGCATCTTTGCGGTGTCATAACATTTAATTGCCGATCTATGTACAATACAATAAATATAATATGTAAATATGTAAATAGGACTGTGTGTATGTTCGCTGAATTGATTGCAGTCTCGTGGAAACTGGCTCCGCCACAATCAGTTGTAATAATATTAAACAAGATAAATGCGAGTAAATATTTGTATGTTTGCGCATAAGCTTGTAAAATCAATGCAACACAGTTATATACATATATGCACTATATTTAATAATCTTACTCACACATACACTCAGACTTGTAAAAATGTGTGTATAGGGTGCTTAAGGACCATTTTTTTTCGAAGTTACATTTACAATTGGAATAAGTGTGATTGTAAACAAGTTGCTCTTGCTCGAGTGTACTTGAAGCTTTTAGATTTTTTTTCGAAACATTTTTTTATTTTTTATTGTGCAGTAATTAATTATATGCAAGCTTTTGGTACATACATATATGTGTTTGTATATGCACTTGTTAATAATAAAGTTTCATTATAAGCAAAAGCCTCATTTATGCACACATATTTGGTTGTATGTGAGAATTCTATATACAGTAGGTAAAAGAATTTTGGTATTTCTTTAATTGAAAAAATTTAAAAATCATATTTGAAGATAAAAGTACACTACGTTGAGCTTCCGAGTTGGCTTTTTCATATTTTCAAAAATTTTGAGGTTAGCTCTCTATTTTGATCATGTTTTGAACACTATTGGTTCAAAATATATACATACCTAAAATGATTATATGGTGGTTTATTGAAATATTTATTGAAAAATAATTATAGTCTCAAATATTCATAACGTCACCTAAAATGGTAAATAACGTAACACCGTTTTTCTTAAGTTTATAGGTGAAGGAAAAACAATATAATGGAAACCATTCATATTGAAAAAAATTGAGTTTTGGTTATAAAGGGGTTATACATTGGTTATAAAAGGGTTATATATTGGTTATAAAATGGTTATACATTGGTTATAAAATGGTTATATATTGGTTATAAAATGGTTATACATTGGTTATATCTGACAGCGGAAGCTACCTACATACATATCTAATATGTTTTAGTGAATCGTAAACAATAAAGGATTTTTTTTTCGATTTTTTTGATGATAAGTTGTTTGGCATTTTATGTGAGGATATACTTGTATTCCTTTCTAGAGAAAATGTATAGTAGTTTTGAAGAAATTTTTAGGTTACGTTTGTAAGGGAGGCCTGTTTTCAGACAAAAACAATTGGGGCAATTATTTGTGTATTTACTAACTTAATTTTTATAAATATTTATACAAAGATTTGAAGTAAAATTATTCATCGAGACAATTTTTTTTATAAAAAGGACTTTTGAGGTTAAGTTTATCAGCAACTTAAACACTGATTAAACTTATTTTTGAGTTTGCACTTTACAAAGCATCACATCACTGAATAGACACCAGCTTGGAGCTACAATTTCTTTGATGCTAATATTTTAGAATTGTTATAGAAGTTTTGAGGTTAGGTACTGAAATAGGATTCAAAAATATATTGCAAAAACTCATTCCTTGAGGTTTTTGTAGTAATATCCAAAAAAGTTGTGTAAAGTAATTAATAAAAACTGGGCAAATTGTGGAAATTTGAGCGTATTTCAAATTTTTGATTAACAAGAAGACCATATTTTTGCCCAAATATCAGAACTAAGCTTAAAAAATCACTTTTTACTTCCTAGTATTCGAACGGTTCCTTTCTAGTAATGATAATTAAATGGATTTGTCTCTGGAAGCTTCCATATAGGTCTTTTAGGACCCTTTAGGAAAAGTACTACTTATGCCAGGCATTGGAATAACGAACTGAATTGGTTTTCGAAGTCATTTATTTGCGCGTTGTCTTCTCACTGTTCTCAGGTGCTTGTTCACAATAAGATTGTTCGAGAAACCCAACCTAGTTTTCCTAATATAAGTTTTTCTAAAACCTCATAACTGTTTGATGATCACTTTGGGTCATATTGCCCCGCAAGTTGTAAGCTTGGAAAGTTCTATTTTTAGAAATTTCAAAGAAAATGTTTCAAAAAGCAGAATTACAAATAAAAATTAGTTCAAATGAAGTGTCTAACTAATTTGTTGGACTTCGGCTTGAAGATATTCGCAACACCGCAGCCGGCTATCATGTTCCGGTTAATTATTTTGACGACGTCAGTGGCTGTTTAATATGAAAGGTTGTATTTTGAGTTGTACCAACGGCATAGCGTCACACTTTACATGAAAATATTATATGTAAATATGTATGCTTGTTGTAAATACAGACTAAGTTTATTATTGTACAATGCATTTTTGTTTGCTATAATTAATATTAATATTGCAACTGCTTATCTGTGTGCACGGATTTGCAATTAAGATTAAATTGTGAGGCACCATACTGGACCATATAAATATAAATGTTTGTCTATAAAAATATTTAAGCGATTAAAAATAGCACCATATCGACATACATACATGTATGTATGTAATTTCTTTTTATATTGTACATATGTATACCTGTATGTATACTTGCTAGTTGTGTATACCACTTATTGCACACACTGTCACTCCACTGTGGCGTGGGCTACAAGATGCACTTGAGGTTATCTCTTTGTTACTATTGTTATTTACACATACACTCACACCTTCACATATTGTGTAAATTTGCATATCCGCTCATTTTTGCTGCCTTTTTATACCCTGTATAGAGTGGCGTCTGTATATACGCGAACTAGTCCGTCAGTTTTGGAGATATCGATTTGAAATTTTGTACACATTCTTTACTCCTCAAAACAGTGAGCATTTGTCGGAATGACAAATATCGGGCCTCTATAGCATATCGCTGCCATACAAACTGTCTCATCCAAAAGAAGTTATTGTATGAAAAAATTTTTCATTTGACGAGATATCTTCACGAAATTTACTACATATTATTATACAAAGCAACGGCACAAACCCCGAAGAAATTGTTCAGTTTGGCCCACTTTAGCATATAGCTGCCATACAAATTGATCGATCAAAATCAAGTTCTTGTATGGAAAACTTTTTTATTTGGCAAGATATCTTCAAGAAATTTGGCGTGGAAGATAACCTAAGACAACTGTACATTCTAGTAAGAAATTGTTCAGATCGGCCTACTATAACATGTAGCTGCCATGTAAACTGACCATTTTTGTATGAAAAAAAATTTATTTGTGAAGGGTATTATAGCTTTGGCACCACCGAAGCTAACGTATTTTGTTTTTTTAAACTTCATTGTTGTTGTTGTTGCACTTTAATAGTTTATTGCTGTTGTTGTTTTGGTTTTGTATTATTATTATTGCTTTTTTGATGAAAAGTGCATTTGCATGTTGACTTCAAGATTTCATTGTAATTAAATTATTGCAACGAAATGTAATGCAAATTTATGTGCATATATTTGTGCAGGTGTCCGTGTCGCCATGTTTTACGAGTTTCCGTAATAAAATAGCGCGAGCGCTTATATAACCCGCAGTAAAATTGTAGCAGTGTGGATGAGTGTTTTTGTTGTTTTAAGGATGTCGTGTTGACAAATGAATTAGCGATTGTAAGGCGAAGATATGAAAGAAAGCGTGAATATATAACGGTAATACTAAGGCAACTATTTTCAGGTGCAAACCCATAAAGTTGTGCAAATCTCTGGAGAAAGTTGCCAGAGACACACAGATTTGAGGTTAGATCAACATTAAATATTTCTGTGGTATTTACTTTAAATAACTATGTGTAAATATGTATTAAGCATGTATTTGTAAACCATTAATTTTTTTGTGCATATCCTGCTTACTCTTTAACGAGCTTAAGCCGAGCCGTTGGAGTGTGACCCCGGTATGTATATTTACTATATACATACATACATACATATATGTATGTATAGAAGTTTATAGTTGTAACGCTGTCTTGCTGCTTTGTTTGGAGTGGTGGCAGGGCGGTGTGTTGGCATGTTTGCATTTCGTTTTCTTGCGTTGGTTCGCTTCTTTTATGTTATGTAAATATTGACATTCGTTTATTAAAATTCACAGTGAAATTGAACAAACGACAACTACAAGATATGTAAGCCCAACAACAACAGCAATAACAATAGCAAGAAGATCGGCAACAGCCAGAACAACGGCCAGAGGCATATTATGACGACCATGTTGGCGCTACAGTCGAGGTAGCAGCATGACGATGGAGCACAGAATGAATATATAGATTCCATGTCTAGTTAAAGATGCGAACTAATCACGAAAATCTCAAAATATTGTTGCTCAACTATAATTCAACAGTTTCTCAATAATTTCTCAACACTTTTTCAACAGTTTCTCAACACTTTTTCAACAGTTTCTCAACACTTTTTCAACAGTTTCTCAACAATTTCTCAACTGTGTCTCAACAATAAGAAGCATACAATTTTTTTCTCAACGGTATTCTAGTTAATGACACATTTTTTCTCTTAACAATTTCTCAACAGTTCCCCAACAACTTCTCAACAGAAAAGCACATCTCAAAAAAACAATTTCTCAACTGAATTTCACAACAATGGCTTAATTGAAAATCAGATCAATATTTTTCAAGAGCACTTCTAATATTGTTTCTCCAACCGTTTCTCAACAGTACTTTAACAATTTCTTAACAGAAAATCATACCGTTGTTTGCTAGCAGTATCACAACAATTTTCTAATAGTTTCTTATATAAGAACAGTTTTTCAACAGTTTGTCACAATTTTTCAACAGTCTCAAAAAAAACCATTATTTTTTTAAACAGTTTTTCAACTGAATTTTTAACAGTTTCTCATCATTTTTTCTTCAACAGTTCCTGAACAATTTCTCAACAACTTCTCAAAGTTTTTTAACAATAAGGCTAAAATGGAAACAAAATGAAAAAGATCAATATTTTTCAATAGTTCTACAATTTCTCAACAGAAAATCAAATTGTTATTTATTAGCAGTATCACAACAATTTCTTATATAAGAATCCTCTCGTTATTTTCAACAGTCTCAAAACCATTTCTTTTAATAGTTTTTCAACTGAATTTCACAACAGTTCTTCAACAATTTCTCAACAATAAGTTGCATGGAAACAAAATGAGATCAATATTTTTCAATAGTACTTCGAACATTGTTTCTCAACAATTTCTCAACAATTTTTCAAACATTTTCTCAACAGTTCCTCAATAACTTCTTAACAGTAAATATCATGGCAATTTTTTCTCAACCGTGTTTTAATTGATGAAACTTTTCTAAGCTCAACAATTTCTCAACAGTTTCTCAACTGAAAGTTTATCATCTCAATGACTTCTCATGTGGAAAATATTTTTTTTAGGCTCAAAGGTTGGAGAGTTGTACTGGATATACGATTGGGAATTTATATTACAACAGTAAAATACAGTTCTCGTTAAAACTTGTTTCTCCCAGTGTAATCTGTGTGTCTGCAAATGTGTTCGCGCTTTGCATATGGCTGCTGCCTTCTTCATAGTCATCGTCTTCTTCTTTTTCTTCTTCCTGCCATGTATTTGTGCGCTAATATTTGCTTTTAATTTTTGCTTTGTTTAATCTGCAGTTTAATTTCATTTTCCGACATTATTCTTTATTCTTTATTCGCTTTCAACTATTCCGCCAGCTTTTGAAATACCAAAAAGACATTACAACAAAAAAACAAAGAACACGAAGAAAGATTTGCTAAGAAAGATCGCTAAGTGGAGACAAAATTTGTTTTACATAAAAGCTTGGCAGAAGACAACTTGAATTAAATATTCAATTGGTGGAAAACAAACAAGGAGGCTGCCTGTAATTTTGCCCAAGCCGGAGACAAAATTGTGCAAAAGAGCGGGAGCAACAATAACAACAAAGTAAATTCGCTGCGCTTAAGTGAAACTAGTATGAAATGTTCGTTGTTTGTTTGCTTTAGTGAAGTTTTGCTTTTTGTGCCAAAGAAATGTATGTTTGATTAGCTGACAGTTGTAAATTAATGTGTATATGTATTTGTGTAAATGTATAATTTTTTGCTTTTATGTTGGCAGAGTTGTAAAATAAATGATTTTTGAGCAAAATTTAGAAATTTAAATTGTTATTTGTTTCTACTTCAGTCAAATAATTATTATAATAATTATAATTGGAGAGTTTAATGCTCTTTTAATTTTTATTATTAATAATTTTTAAGTAGAAATTTTTTTAAAATTTTTTGTAAGCCAGTTTTTAATATATTTGTCTACGAAAAGACATTTTCTGTGTAATTTTATTTTTGTTTTAGATTTTGTGAGTGAGGTTTGCTGAATGAAAGCTGAGTGAAATGCTTATGAATTTTGATTTTATTAGAAAAAAATGTTGAGATTCAGCAAAAAAGTGAAGAGTAGGGTTGCTAGAAGAAGAAATTTGCATGAGTAATATTTTTTACTAGGAAAAAACTAAAAAAAATCAAAATATTGTCGTTTCCGGTCACTTAAAAAGCATACTCAAAGTAGCTAATCAAGATTCGGCATTAAAAGTATGAAGATACAACAAACCCAACAAGAAAATGGCAAGCCCTCGAAAGACAAGATAAGTACATTTTTAGGCATAGCTGAGCATCAGAACAAATATTACAGAACCTAAAAAAAATGATTTTATATTCGTATGTACATTAGAGCGGGTCGATATTTTTTTTAATTGAAGTACCGACGAGAACTATGAGGGTGTATAACAGCCCGTTAAAATTTGAAAGCAATCGGTTCAGTAGCAAAAAAGTTATGGACATACATTTATAACTGATTATATGTATGTACATTAGAGCGGGTCGATATTTTTTTTTTTAAATTGAAGTACCGACGAGAACTATGAGGGTGTATAACAGCCTGTTAAAATTTGAAAGCAATCGGTTCAGTAGCAAAAAAGTTAAGACCCGGGCCGACCAGAAAAACAATGTTTTGAGAAAAACGCGTTTAAACTGCAACAACTCCGAGAGAGAGGACTCCGAGGCGCTCTAGTAAACTCGTTATAACTTCCGAAATATTTCTGATTTCTGTCTGAAATTTTCACAGTATATTCTCAAGACATTGTACTTTCAAATTAAGCAAAAAAAAAATTTGCAGCTTCGATTTTTTGAACCCAAGTTACCAGACTACTACCTTAAGGCGAAATTGAAAAAATTCTGAATAATAATAGTTGTATAGAAGATATGTGATATATTTTTGCGATCAAACTGTCAAACAAATATTATTGATATCTGAAAACTTCGTTTTAAAAATCGCAGGCTCGAAACCGGTTTAGAGTTTTAGGATTTTTACAGCCCGAACAGATTCAAGAGATGCCATTTCATTCAGAAAAAATGTGTGCCGGTGGAATCATTGGTACATATTTTTTCAAAAATGATGCCGGTGAGAACGTAACCGTCATTGGCGACCGTTATCGCACCATGATGACTGACTATTTGAAGCCTGAAATTGAAGCTCGTGATCTCGGCGACATTTGGTTTCAACAAGACGGCGTCACTTCTCACACATCGCATCAATAAATGGATTTATTGAGAGAACCTTTCGGTGAGCAGATAATTTCACGTTTTTGGGACGAACGATTGGCAAGATCGTGTGATATCATAACGTTAGACTTTTTCCTGTGGGGATAAGTAAAGTCTATGCGGATAATTCCGCTTAGATTCAGGCCTTTTAGCAAAACATCAGGCATGCCATTCGCCAGTCACCAGTCGAAATGCGAACGAGTCATCGAAAATTGGACTTAACGGATGGACCATCTGAGACGTAAGTAGTTGTGGCCAACATTTTGAACAGATAATCTTCAAAAAGTAAATGCCAATGAATGTTCTTTTGAATGGTAATAAACATTCCCCATTAAACTTAAAGTTTCTGTGTTGTTTCTTTAAAAAAGTAGGAAACTACGAAATGGATCATCCTTTATCACCAAAATAATGATTATGTGTATATTCTTATTTGTATATATGTAAGTACATACATACATACAATTATTAACATGCGATATACTCTAATAAAATACATTGTTTTTAAAATAATTCAACTAAAAATCAATATTAATGCGACCTCACGCCATATTTGCTCTCTTGCTTCACATCTGTACATATACTTACAAACATACATATGTGTATGCACGATTATGTTGCTCATGTTTGTAATTTTACTGTCAATCATCAAATTCAAATCAAATTTAATTGACACATTTCGCATTGCAATTAAATTGAAAAAATGCAGAGCAAAAAAAAAAAAATAAATCAACACATAAATTCGCGCATTGCATTAAAAAGTCGCAGAAAGACATACATACTATGTATGTATAGCAAAGAAACTAAGGAAAATAAACAGAGACATATGTACATACATACATTAAACGTTGAAGATACCCAGTAGGAAAGCCACCAGGTAATGCAACGATTGTCTTTTTATTAGAAATTTGAAAGATTTTTTTTATTGAAAAATAACTTTCTATAATAAGGAATATAGACAAGGGTCGATTTTGAAAAAAAAAAATTGTAATTGGATGAAACTCCTTGGAAAAGTGAAGGTAACAAATATGAAAAGAAAAATAACTGGCGACCTGAGGTTGGAAAGTGGAAAAGAAGTTTGCTTTTTGAGTTTTTAAAGAGGTTCAATGGTTTATCCCGATTTTCGGAAAAACTATAACTCTTATATGGGGTACTCACAACCTGTCGTAAAGCATCGTTGTAAAAATTTTTACTTGTTTAAAAAAATTGTTATAGGCAAGAAAAGATCATTTACAATTCTCAATTTTTTCGAATCGTTATAACTTATAACTTTATGAGACTTGTCAAAAACCTAATAGTAAAAAGTTGTATAGCAAAGTTATAGGCAAGTAAAGATCTACAATTTTTTCACGTAACCTCAAAATGTATGTGAAAAAAATATCGACGTTTTTTTAATTTTATCTAATACAAAAATTTTTTTCTTTCAGATAATTTGCGGCGAACTAACCGTTTTAATCCCAAAACTTACTGTTTTCTTTTTTTTTGATTTAAATATTAATTTTTTCACCTTATTTTGACTTAATTTCGAAAAAGTATTCGAATTTTCGAACGATAATTCTCACATCAAAATATCAATGGGAACCCGAAAATAACAATACCAATCAATAATTATGACTTTTACATCATTATATTGAAGAAAAAATTGTCTGCAATGCAATTTCCTACAGGGCAGCTAACTTAATGCATGCATATTTGCTCAAACGACTGCAAGTACATGTAAGAGTATGCGTGTGGTTGTGTGCGAATGTTACCGCTGCAGTTTGTCTTACGATTGCTTATACACACTCATATGTATATACATACATACAAGTATATACACATATACAAATACATAGTTATATACATGGACATTTTTACACAACGTCTTCGACGCATTTAATATTGCCTTAGTTGCTTCACAAACGAGTAGACATCTAAGCTGTAACGACACAAAACAACAACAACAACGACACAACAAATGATAGAAGAAATAAAAGTAAATATAAAATTCTTCAAGTGAAATGAATTTAATTTAATGTCATTCAGAAGAGAAGCTAGAAATTTACGTTCGTGGAACGGATGTTGGGATGCTGTATGTGCACATGTGTGCGTAAATATGTATAGTGTATATGTGTAAATACATTTATTAAGAAACTTTTGTTCAAAGACGACTTAGCATGAGAAAGCTGAAGATATGTTGCAATCATAGTAAGCAATTTTCGAAATTTTATTGGATGCTGTAAGTTTATTGAATGCACCGGCAACACTGGACAATTTTTATAAATTAATTTTGATAAGTTTTTACAAAATAGTGGAATTAGGTCAAATTTTTATAAATGTTAATTTTAATTTTTCTTATTGCAAGTAAGTTTGTTAACCGGGCTGGCAACACTGGTAAATAAAAAAATATTTTTTAGTAGTTTTTTAAGAAATTTTTGAATAAAATAAGATTTTTTATTAATTTTTAATTTTTTCTTACTTTTTTTTTTTTAAATGATAAGCCAGTTGACAACACTGGACAATTTTTGTAGAAAAATGTTTGGTAATTTTTAACAAAATTGTTGAATGATATCAAGTTTTTATTAATTTTAATTTTATATTTTCTTATTGCAAGTAAGCTTGTTAACCGGGCTGGCAACACTGTTAAATAAAAAAAATATTTTTTTGTAGTTTTTTAAGAAATTTTTGAATAAAATAAAATTTTTTATTAATTTTTAATTTTTTTTCTTATTTTTTTCAAATGATAATCAAGCTGGCAACACTGAAAAGTTTTCGTAGATTCATTTTTGGGTAAGTTTTTACAAAATTGTTGAATGATAGCAAGTTTTTATTAATTTTAATTTTATATTTTCTTATTGCAGGTAAGTTTTTAATCGGACTGGCAGCACTGGTAAATGCAAAAAAATATTCCTTAGTAGTTTTTTACGAAATTTTTGAATAAAATAAAATTTTTTTAATATTATTCTTGCTTTGTTTTTTAAACGAGCATCAAGCTGGCAACACTGGTAAGTTTCTGAGAATTAATTTTTGTTATTATTTAACAAAATTGTTGAATAAAATAAAGTTTTATGATTTTTTTATTTTTTATTTTTTATAAAAAAGAGACTCTTAATAATTCATTGACCTGAGTTGAGCTTTATAAGAAGCCTGTAAGGCCTGATGGTTGCATAAATACCAATATGTATGTACATATATCTGTAAATATATGTACGTATATCAAAACTTACAACATATTATTAGCATAATAAATTGCGAGCCGTCAAAAAAATGTTTGCAGCTGCAACATCTTTGGATTTGGAAAATAAGTTGCAGGTACTTAAGCACATATTGAAATATGTACGTTCATATGATTATGCGGAGAACACAACGTTTATGCTGCTAGCATTATGTATGTATAGTAGCTTTTTCATTAGCATATATGTATGTACATATACATATACATATGTAAGTATGTAGGTTAATAACATTTTATGTGAATATTTTAAGCAGTTCACGTGCAAAAAAAAAAAAATAAAAACAAAAAAATTTAAAAATTTAACAAAAAAAAAAAAATAAAAAAATTAAAAAAAGTATGCATATAAAAGTATTAAAAAAAAATTAGAAAAAATATTTGCAGCTCGGCAGCTGCCTTATTATTTTCAATCTGATGCTGTTTTTTGGCTGCGGACAAATGAGGTTAACTAAACTCGTTTATGGTTCGCGGTAAAATAATAATAATAATTGCTTGAATTGTAAACTCGTAAAATTATATGTGGTAAAGGCATAAACAAATGTGTTCGCATTAAAAATTAAAAAAAGGGGGTAATGAAATCTTGAATTTTACAGCGTTACCCGCGGTAATTTTTGGATTAAAAAAAAAACGATTTAAAAAACAATTAAGTTTCACAACTTTATTTTACTATAGGCAGCGAAAATTTGTAAAAATCGTTTTTAAATTACAACAATAAAATTTTAATGAAAAAAAATAACATCCGAAAATTTCGTCTTTTCGGCAGGTTTTAGTTATTCAATGGAAAAAATTATGACTTTTTATGTTTTTCAGATTAAATTTTTTTTCTAATTTTTTTTTTAATATTTTGTTTTAATTAAAAAAAAAAAATTCTCTATATTTGTAAATACTATACTATGAGTAATTTGAAAAATATTTTTTTCTTAAATATTTGAAGACTCTACTTTAATAATTACGAAAAAAATTCTAATTTTTCCTTTTTTAATTTCTTAATTTAGAAAAATATTTTGAAACATATTTTTTTTTTAAATTTTTGAAATACTATCTTCTAAATATTTAAAACAAATTCTTATATTTAATTTATACATTTTTTTCCAAAATATTTATAGTACAGTGTCTCAAAATTAAATAACTTTTTTCCAAAATATTTATCGATGGATTATAGTTTATAGTTATAGTTTATAATTTAAATTGTTTTTTTTTTTAAATTTTTTTAATTGCTTCACAATAAATATAAAAAAAAGTTTTACATTTTTTAAAATACTAGATAATTCTAAATATTTAAAAAAAAATACTTTTTTGTATTATAATTTATATAAATATTTTGAAAAGTAATTTGTTTCTTAAATTTTTGACTTCTGTTTTATGAATATTTGGAAAAAATCGTATTTTTTCTATTTTTTGAATCTCTTAATTAATTTAAATATTCCGAAAAATAATTTGTTTCTTGAAATTTTGAAATTGTGTTTTATAAATATTTTGAATAAAATTTCTTCATTTCGCTTTTTTTATTTCCAAATTATTTTTTCAAAATATTTATAGTACAGTGTGTCAAAATTTTGAGAAATGAATTTTTTAGTCAAAGTATTTATAGTATATCAATTGAAAAAATTAGAAAGAATTTTATAATTAAGAATTTTTTTAATACTATAATATAAATATAATAATAAAAAAAAATTTTGTTTCTTAATATTTTTTAAACACTGTGAATATTGTGGAAACGAAAAATATCTTTTACTAAATTTTTTTAAATAAATTAAAGAATTTATTTTAATTTATTTTTTTTTTAATAAAACTTTTTTATTATAAATAATTTTTGTTTTTATGATATATCTAATTTTATTTTGTTATGTACTCACCTGGAAACTATAGTATATAATATCATTATTTTTATGGTTCAAAATTAGGTTTTCTCGAAACTTACCTGTAAGGAAAAAGGAAAAAAAAATTAGTAAATAATTCGAAAACTTACTTTAATTTTTTATTTTATATATTAGAAAATATGTTAAATATATATATATATATCAACCAAAAAGTGAAAATTGTTTTATATCTGTAGGTCACATTTATATATGTATATAAATTATATCTTATAAAAGTATATATATAAAAATATATTTATATTCAACCGGTTATAGCGTTAGGAGACTAACGCTGACTTATTATGAATACATCTTCCTTTCGGGTACAGTTAGAAATCGATTAGTTCTAAAATTTGATTTAATAAACATGAAAATAAAAAATATTACGTTTAAATATTTAAAATAAGTTTTTTACAGCATAAAACGCAATAATTCCACTACATGGCCCAAAATCCGCGTTTCAAAGTATCACAGTATGATCAAAAAACAGAATTCAGAAAAAAAACAAGTAAAATGTCAATAGTCGCATGTGATTTCCGACTCAAGCCGAAACATTTTTTTTACACCTTTAGTCGTCGCAGCAACCTTCTTCGTTGCAACAAATTGCGCCGCCGGCAAAGGAGGTGGGATAAGTTGCGGCTAAAGCGATTAAAGCGTGAAAAATTATACGAAAGTTTATAAATATTGTATATACAAGTATATGTACATATATTGTATAAGTATTATTAACCCGCACACAATTTCCTACTTACTTAGATGTGGATAGAAACTTAAGCATGAAAACAAAAATTAAGCAAAATAAATTAGGAGGAACTAAGTGGAATGGATTTTCTCACACATGAACATTAATTTATATGTATGTATGTTATGATATATGTATGTAACTTATTAATATAAGTATTTGAAATGTGCCGATCGGAAATATTTAGTGGTGCATAACTAGTCCTTTCGTGGTTAGTTGTGAACGAGTTCGCAAAGAGTCAAATTTTTATATAACTTGAAGAGGGGATGTGTTAAATATTTCTTTTACTATAAATTATTATTAATCTTTTTTATGAAACTGTTGTATAGTCTGTTATGATTTTCCTCGTTAAAATCGCTATACATATTTAAATTTTTTTTTTTATTTTATTAGACATAATTGGGTAGAGAAATTCGTAATACAATTTATATTTAGTAAAGAGGAAATTAAAAAAAATTCTTTCTATTGAAATCATTTTATAAATTTTTTTTACATTTACATTTAACACAAAATTTTTAATTCCATAGCAACATTCCCCCTTCAAATCCGACTAGCCGACTAGTACTGCCGCCAAATTCACTAAAATGCCACCAGTTCGCGCAGCCACAGTAGCAATGAAGTCCTGAGCAGCGTTCGGCACGATGACGCGTTGCAAATGCACTTTTTCGTTTCGCGCGTCAATATGTCAAAATGATAAAAATTAATGCCGCAGTGAGTGGCAGTGGCCGATGTGAACTCAATGCAGAAAAAAATGAAAGTCAAAATAGAATAACAAAACAAAACTACGAAATAATATGGAAATGCGCGGACTTGGCGCAGTCAACGGCTTGAGGGCGCTTCTGCGATGGTGTGTATCGTAAACTGTCTATAAATAAATGGTGAAGTTTTAGGCGAGAAATGTGTGGTTCTCGCGAAGTTCGAAACACTATATTGCTAGGTGCCGTCACAGCCATTTCGCGATTGTGCTAAGTGTGTAAGAATTTGCAAGCAAACGCATATGTATGTATGTGTGTGTTATGCAGCAAAGTGCTAACTAACAGCGCGTATCAATGAGTGGCAACAGCTGCAGCGGGCGAGCGGGCACGATGGCGGTACAGCTGGCATTAATGCATGCAAATATGCAGATTTTATTCAGCGTAAAGTGCGTCAGCGTGACAGGGAACAATAATAAAATAAGAAATAAATAAAAATAAATGATAAAAGAAATTTAGCAACAGTGTTTAGAGTTGTGCATATATAGTTTATCACTTGTATATGTTATATATGCATTTGAGAGACAGTAAGAAGCAGCTGTGTATGTACTATAGGTGTGCTTATATAAATATATTGCTGCACTTAAAAGGTCAATGCGTATTGAAGTGGAGTTTGCAGTGCGTAAAGGTGCGAAATAGGATATTGAAATTGTTATAGACAGTTTATATGTATGTATATATTTTTAAAGAGCTTGCTTAGGTTTTTCATGATAGAAAATATTATTAATTTTTTTAAGCAAATACATATACATATGTATGTATAAATGATTTTGTAAAAAATTGCGTTATAGAAAAAAATATTTTTTTTATTAGGAAAAAATTTTAATGTAAAAATATAAATATTTCTAAATATTTTATATATTTTTAAACAAACACAAACAAATTTTTGTTTTAATTTTTTTCTTTAAAAATACATATACATGTATGTACGTAAGTAAAACCAAATTTTATTTTTTTCAATGCAAAAAACGCATTACAAAAGCATTTGACTTAACATTTCAGGTTTTAGTTATTTTATTCTATTTAAAAATATTTGAAGTTACGTTAAAGAAAAAAATTTTTTTTTACTAGAAAAAAAATGTCATTTAAAAATATAAATAGTTTTTGTTTAAAAATAAATAAAATATTTAAAAATATTTGAAAAATTTAAATTTTCTCATTGAAAACATATACATAAGTTTTAAAATGAAATTAAATTTTTTTTTTATTTTTTTTCAATGCAAAAAATGCATTACAAAGGTATTTGACTTAAAATTTAATTTTTTCTATAAAATATTTTTAATTGCGTTAAAGAAAAAATATTTTTTTTTTATAAAAAAATTTTAATTGAAAAATAGGAAGATTTTTTGCTCAAAAATATATAAAATCTTTAGGACTATTAAAAGTATTTGAAAAATTTGATTAGAAATAAAATATGAAAATAGAGGATTAAAAAAAAGTTAAGCTCAAGACGAGTTGCATTTAACGTTCATTTTACATAAGTTAATTGAATATTTTTTGTTTGGTTTAATTTTTGTTGTTTTGCTTTTTTATTTTTTATTAAAGAAATATATTTTTATTTTGATTTTTATATTTTAAATTAAAAAAAAATTGCAGTTTTTTTTTATATTTTATAAAAAATAAATATTTTTATTTTTCACTTATTTTGATTTAATTATTTTTCTTGTATTTTATTTTTTTATATTCTATAAAAACAAAATATTTTTATTTTTTTGTTTCACTTTTTTTATTTAATAAAAAAAATATTTTTATTTTTGTTGTTTTCTTTTTTTATATTTTATACAAAAAATATTTTTATTTTTCACTTATTTTCATTTATTTTTTTTTACAATCGTTTTTTATTATTCACTTTTCATTCCCATTTTTTACTTAACTCTCATTTTCAGTTGCCCATACATAAATATTACTTTTTTATTTTTTTTATTTAAATTGTTGTTTTTCTTTTCAATTAGCCACGCTTGCCGCTTACTCATTTTCAACTTTCACCCACACATTGCCTAAGTGCATTTAGCAAAATTTACGCGCACACGGAATAAAATAAAAAATAACAGCAAAAAGATCGCCACTCAATTAAAGTAAGTGCAATAAATTTTCTTAAAAAATTCATTTCCTGTACGCTTAGCGAGCTGCCTAGACGGCTGCACGGCTGCAACGACTGGCAGCGTCACCACCTTCGCCGCTTGCAACGCCCGCATACACAGCGCCCATGTGGCGAAATGCATTAGAGACTCCACACACACACAGTTCGTTGTTGTTTGTGTGCGCATATTGTTGCATTTGTTGTTTACAAAACATATTACTTGCATATATTTGCAAGTTAAGTCAGTTCATTGTTCTTGTTATTGCTGGCTTTGTGGCGAGCATTTGCTATGCTTAACGAGCGTTTCTATTTTTTATTAAAATTCGCTTTTTTATTTTATTTCGCAAGTTTTTTCAGTTGATTTTTTTATTTCTTTTATTTTTCTTTTTTTTTCTATTTCTATTTCTTTTATTTTTATTTTTATTCTCATTTTATTTGCTTCGTTTTCTTTTATTTCTATTTTTTGTTTATTTATATTTACATTTGCATTTTTCATTTAGTTGGTTCAGGTTCATTTGCTCGCCGCGAAGCGCGAATTTAATTCGCCCCAATGCTTTGATGAGCTTGTCTGATCCACAAGTCGCGCTCCAAAGCGCTCTAAATCGCTTCGTTAGCGTACTAATTTAAGCTGTTCCGTTCGCCGTTTGTTACAGTAATTTTTTACGCTGTTGTTTTGTTGTTATGAGTGTACCAGGGATGCATTTGTTGTGCTTTATTTTTGTTGTTTTTTACTAAGTCTTATTTATGGTTGAGTTTAAAAGAATAAGAGTGTAAGCGAACGTATAGTATTTGTTTCGGAAGCCTTTTCGTATAGTTTTAGTTTACTAAATTCTTTAGAATTTGTCTGGAAACCTTATTAAACCTTCTGCTAATGGTTTGGTTTTGGTTTTCTTTAAAGTGCTAAGTGATTTCTTTCTAAACCCTCATTGAGTTATATTACTTCTTAACGCACAACTTTTAGTTTTTGAGAGTTTTGTAAGTACGTCATATTGTTTCTTAGATTTCGTAGAATTTTGATACTTCCATACATTAAAGTGGACTTATAAATGATGTTATCATTGTAGACATAAGTCTTGACGGATTAGGCTTGAATTCTCGATTTCAAAATCCTCAAAAGCTCCAAATTCAAAATCTCCAAATTCAAAATCAACAAAAAATTTCTCGAACAAAAATCATTTCCAAATTCAAAATCCCCAAATTCAAAATTCCTAAATCCAAAAAATCAAGAAAAACTTATTCGGTCCTACACCGGGGTCGCTTCGAACTTAGAGTGTGGAGATTTTCATTTTGTCGAATTTTTTATATTGCTGATTGAATTTTTGGAGTTTTCAGGACTCTCCAGTCTCACACTAAACAAAATTTTATGAATTTATTTTTTCTTAAACAACGTTTTTTTTCAAAAGTTATTTCGATATTCAGGAATTCTACACTTTTCATTTCCAAGCAAGAGTACATGAATTAAAAATATTGTGCAATAAATAAATTTTGCTAATCGCAGAAAACAATACTATAACCTTTTCATAGATAACATATTTCCTTAAAGACACGGCGCAACCCCTTGACTACTGAAGAAGTAAGCTTTGGAGCGGGAATTTACTTAAATAGAAGAAACGGTTTTATAACGAATTGGTTCAAAAGCACCATCTGAGACTTTGGCGCAGCACTCTCTCTATTCCTATGTCTCTATCTCTCTCTTTACCTCTCTCTCTCTGTCTCTCTGGTAACTTTGCCCGTAACGTTGTGAAAGGAACAACGGAAACTTATTAGTTAATTGAGCTCGCCGTGCTCTCAATGAGGATCTATTAAAAAGTTAAGTTCATGACGTTCTCAGCTCTTAGAAGCGATAGTCTCTGAACCACCGAGACTGTCATTTTTAATGACATAAAAGTCAAAATGGCTTTGGAATACGTGAAAACCGAAACTTCGCTGCCTACTTGAAGGCGTTTGAAGAAAATTTACATAATTTTTACCGTTATATTGTTTGAAAGAAATAGTAAAAAGCAGTCCGGCAACATCATTTAACATTTATTTTTTTATAACTCGGCAAATATTTGCGAAATCATAGCGAGTATGTATATATGTATGACAACTTTAATAGCGAAGCAAGCGCAATACTTACATACATATGGTATAGAAACATATACCATACATACATATATAATAGTATATACATACATATATGTATCTACATTTGCGAGTATTTATATCCATAAAATATATGGCGCATTACAATTTCAAATGCTTAATATCAAATGTAGGAAATCCTTAAGTGCAATAAATTTAAAATAATTACCCATTATATTTTGTGTAACGTTAGCGACCTCGCACACACACACTCGCGCAACCAAGTGCCTTGTGCATTCTTATGTATACCTGTGTGTGTGCGTGTGCCATTGCGGCTGTATCGCCGTTGCTGCTATCACCTACAACAACTACAACAACGTTGTAGTGTGCTGAAGCCTTTGCATGTCTGCTTTTATCTAGGCAACGAATAGGTATCTGATTTTTTATGCTTTTGTTTTTGTAAACACTATATCTTCTATATAGCACGTACATAAGTAGGTGCACATGTGTTTGTGGCCAAGAAATACCCGCTCGCACCGTGTGTGTGGCAGCGCATGTGGCAAGTAAGCGACGTGTATTGCGGCCATATATCATTATGTCCTAGATTGCATTAAAATTGTTTTATTTGCAGCCATTTTTGCTGGCATTAGTATTGTTTTACACCGTTATTATGTATGAGGAGCTGACATAAGTGCGCTTAGGCGGTGTATTTTATATTTGACATTTGTTGTGAAAATGGCGTATTTTGGCAAAAAGTTAAAAAAAAATATATATCTTTTCTAAAAAAAATTATTTATGACTCTAAAAATTATGGCGTAGTGTAAACCAGGATAATACAGTAGATATAAGATAATTAAAAAAAATCAGAAATACTTATTAAATACAGTTTAGTCTACAGAATTAGAACAAGTGTTTAGTATTAACATTTTGGAACGTTTTCGAAACAATATTTGACTCAATCAAGAATATTTGAAATTAAGAGTTACCATGCGATCAAATTTGACCCGGACTGGCAAACCAAAAACTTCATGAACATAAAAAAGTTGTTATGGAAGAGAATTTTTTTGGTAGATTCGGTTTGTGCGCGTATTTTAAATGAAGCGGTCCGGGTCAAATTTGATCATATGGCACCTATTTTTGTTAATTGTAACCAGAACTGCATTGCGAAATATAGGAATAGTTGCGATTCTACAAAGTAGAAGTTAAAAGTATTAATTAGTAAAAATTCAATAAAGAAAATTTACTGAAAAAAATTAGTAAAAATTAAGAAAAATAAAAAAATTCTTTAAATTTATGAGATTAAAAATTAAAAAAAAATTAAAAAAAGTCAATAAATTGATTAAATTTAAAAGATTAAAAATTAACATTAAATTCAATTAAATGATTAAAAAATTAATTAAATGCTTATACTTATAATTAAAACATTTATTAATAAAAAATAATTTATCAGTAATTTTACAATGATTATTTAATAAATTTTTAATTTTCATTGAGTGTTTATTGCTTTTTTAATAAGTTAATTTTTAATTTTTTAATCAATTGATTTTTTTAAATTTTCAAATTTGATTAATTAATTAATACATATTTTTTATTTTTAATGAGCCTATAACATTTTTTATAATTAATTTTGTTTTATAAGTAATTTTTTAATTAATTAATTTTTTATACATTTTTAATTGCTCTTTTTAAGTTTTTTAAAATTAATTAATTAGTTAATTTTCATTTTGCAATTAATCGCTTTTAATTAAAAATTTATTTTAATTAATTTAAATGAATTTTTAATTTTTTAAAATTAATTAATTAGTTTTTTTCTTATTTAATAAATTTTTAAAATTAAAAAAAAAATTTAAAATTTAATAATTAAAATTTATTAAAGTTATTAACTAATTAATTTTGTTGAATTAATTATAATTTTTTATTTTTGTTGTCCAAATTAATAATTTAAAAATAAATAAATAAATAATTAATTAGCACAAAAGAAAAATTAAAAAAGCTTAACTTATTAAAAAAATTAAAATTAACTAAATATTAGTTAGGACAATAAAAATAAAAAATTGATTATTTAATTTTTAAAAATTAAAAAAAAAATATTTTAATAAATTAAATAATTACAACAAATTAAAAATCAGTTGATTTTTTTAAATTAATTATTGTTTTTTATTTTTATTGTCCTAGCTTATTTTGTAAATATTTATTTTTGATTTTTTTTTGGCAATTTGTAGCATATTTGTAAAGATAAATATTTTTATATTTCGACGTTTTAACCATTCAAGATCAGCTCCTCATAAATATTTTTGTATTAGAAATTTTTTATAAACTTACAGTCAATTTAGATTCGTGGCAATTCGACCGTTGTAGCCAAAACGAATCCAGCATATATGAAACTTAAAACTCTTCGCTCCACTTGAATCTTTTTTATACTCGTATGTCCTCTTTATAACAAAAAAAAAAACAAATTAATATTGCAGCCATTTTTAAAAAGGAGGGTAGGTTAAAAAATTACTGAAAAATAAATCTATCTCGGCGACCCTATATGGTATATACATGGTCAGCGTGACGAGCTGATTTAGCTATGTACATCTGTAAACTAGTCCCTCAGTTTGAGAGATACTATCTCTTCGAAATTTTGCAGTCATCCTTTCCTCCTCAAGAAGCGATTCATATGCCAGAATTGCCGGTATAGAGCCACTATACCATATAGTTGTCATAGAAAATAACCAATCAAACTAAAGTTCTTGTATGGAAAACTTTTTTATTTGAATATAACTCTTATCGAAATTATATTATAATATTCTAAGGCAGTGCTTCAATTTTCGACGAAATTATTCAGATTGGACCACTATGGCATATGGCAGTCAAACAAACTGATCAGCCGAAATCAATATGAATCTTATTATAACCAATATAACCTTTAAGCAATAAGAAATACACCTGTTAAGGGTTATTTTCAGCTGACTAGAGAGACCGGGCTCATAAAACCCATTGATATTAAAAATGCAAATTTACAAAACGTATGAGTATCTATTTTTAATTATTATAATTTCTATTAATATGCAACACATTGACATGCATATGAATATGTAGTAACTGAACTTTATGAGTTTATACATATGCAGGCATGTAAGTAGCAAATTTATGCAGATTGCAACAAGGCAATGCGGCACACTCACTGCCAAACCCGCTACCCTTCACACGATTGCTAGCGCACGAAGTCGCCGCTGCCACTTTTATAACTTCAACTTTTACTGCAGCTGTTAACGAATTGTTGTTATTGTTGCTATCTGTGTTGTTTTAGTCATTGCTATTGCTGTTGTTGTTATTATTGTTGTTGCTGTTGTGTTAGCCTATTGCTGGTATCTTAGTGCCATAAATTTAAAAGCAAACAAAAGCCGCAATAAAAACCGAAAATCAAACAACAAGCAACACAAACTAAAACCATGCCGACCAACAACACGAACACAAACAACAACAACAACTAATCAAATAAAATGATAAGTAAACAAATAAATAATAAAAAAGTGAGAGAAAAAGTAAATAAATAAAAATTAAATGTGAAAATTGCAGGAAAACAAAATAAACAGAAAAATAAAAAATAGAAACCTTAATCAAATATTAAAAAATAAAACAAAAAAAAAATGAAAAAACATGTAGAAAATAAAACTGAGTTTCACAAAATAAAACAAAGCACTGATATATACATAAGTACATATATATCGCCATATATACATACACATCGCCATATATACACACATACATATATATTTAATATATATACAACCATATGTATATACATATGTATTTATTGGCACGTTGTCTAAAGTCTGGATTTTATTGAGACACTTGCAAAACTCCGAAACTGGTCGCGGCAACTTTCTACCACACATTACATATTTTCTCTTCCTTGTTTACCAGTTTTTTTAATGGTTTTTATTATTTTTATTATTTTCCTTAATTTGTGTGTGTTTTTAATGAATTTCGATTTTATTATTTCCAATTTTGTTTTTTTTTTAACTATATATCAATTATATTTTATTTGCCTGCCGGATTTTATTGCTATTTATTGCCGCTATGAGAAATTTGTTGCATAATTAACTATCAATAGTCAGATGATGCAATTAGAATTTGGATTAAGGCAAATGTGTGGTATAAATAATGTATTTCATGTGTTTTGACTGCATAAAGCTTTCACAATTAAAATGCGGTATGAGGTCACCTAACCTATGTGAAAAAAATATATGTATGTATGTATATAATATGAACCTATAACTTCCTGTACTGTCGTGGGAATCCATAATTTAACAAATATAATAATACAAATAATTGAAACGGTCTAGCAATAAAGGTAAAAGTGGACGGAAACCGAAAAAACCTAAACTCACTGAAAGCACTGAAGGCCATCTCAACCGATCAAGTACAAATGGAAATTAGGTTTAAGGGTTGGCTCAGGAGGGTACTTTATAGGCGACAATAAAGATTTAAATGTTATTTTTGATGTCTCTGCGGTTCTTCGTTTATACATACATACAAGACTAAAACTCATGTTTTTTATACTTCGCAACAATGTTCTTAAATACATTATAGTTTTGTTCACATAACGGTTGTTTGTAAGTCCTAAAACTAAAAGAGTCAGATATAGGGTTATATATACCAAAGTGATCAGGGCGACGAGTCGAGTCGAAATCCGGATGTCTGTCTGTCCGTCCGTCCGTCTGTCCGTCCGTGCAAGCTGTAACTTGAGTAAAAATTGAGATATCATGATGAAATTGGTACACGTATTCCTTGGCTCCATAAGAAGGTTAAGTTCGAAGATGGGCAAAATCGGCAAACTGCCACGCCCACAAAATGGCGGAAACCGAAAACCTATAAAGTGTCATAACTAAGCCATAAATAAAGATACTAAAGTGAAATTTGGCGCAAAGGATCGCATTAGGAAGGGGCATATTTGGACGTATTTTTTTGGAAAAGTGGGCGTGGCCCCCCCCTCTACTAAGTTTTTTGTACATATCTCTGAAACTACTGTAGCTATGTCAACTAAACTCCACAGAGTCGTTTTTTTCAGGCATTTCCATATACTGTTCAAAAATGAAAGAAATCGATAATAACCACGCCCACCTCCCATACAAAGGTTATGTTGAAAATCACTAAAAGTGCGTTAACCGACTAACAAAAAACGTCAGAAACACTAAATTTTACAGAAGAAATGGCAGAAGAAAGCTGCGTCCAGGCTTTTTTTAAATTGAAAATGGGCGTGGCCTCGCCCACTTATGGACCAAAAACCATATCTCAGGAACTACTAGCACCGATTTCAATGAAATTCGGTATATAATAATTTCTTAACACCCTGAAGACATGTACGAAATATAGGTGATAATGAAATCTCGATTATCACTTTATCGTGCGAGAGTATAAAATGTTCGGTGACACCCGAACTTAGCCCTTCCTTACTTGTTTTGATGATGAATTACTTGACGTTTCTTAAATTTAATATATTTAGTTGTTTTGTTTTTATAAATTTTTTTCAATGAAATTGTCTAAGATTATGATCTGCTTCCAATTCTGAGACTTTTCTTTGCTTACCAAATTTTAGATATTTTAACGCAATAAATGCTAGGACCTCGGAACGTACGCACGCCTAAAACACTGGCGACATGTCTTCCGTCTATCACAACATGATCAACCTGATTGTTGACTTTTCGATCCGCAGACCGCTAGGTAGCTTGATATGCTTGATATGTTTTCCTATGCTGAAATCTAGTATCTACTACACATAACCGTATTTCGGGCCCCGACGAAATTATGAGCCTCAACCATTTGGGGTTGTTTTATCATGAAGACTGATTTTACCGACCGTTGTGCCATAGATACTCTCTTCGCCCACCCTGGCGTTAAAGTCACCTCCGTCCCAATGAAGGTACCGCATATTCCAGGTACATACCCTTATTTCGTAAGACTTATTACTTTAACAGTGGTCGCCATGTTTTGTTCTTTTCATGGGCTCTGAATGTATTATAAATTATTTTCATATATTCCGCACAAAAGGTACTTTATTTGTCATAAATTCAAAAATATGAATTTCTATTTTAAAATTTGTAGAAGCTTCTATCGAAAATATACCGTATAAATCCGTTTATCAACCAATCTGTTATGGTTAGGGATTTTTGCAAATTTTTTCAACACTCAAAGCACTTACCGAAAGTAAATATATTGCAATTGTGTTATGAAGGCGTATTGAGATTTTGAGATATCACCACAGAGCTTGGAAACAAGCTAATCTGCCGAAGGTCAGTAAGAAAAAAGATAATATAGGTTAAGTTAGTCTGGTGGGCCAACAAGCCACGTATAGACCAGTTTTGGTCCTGGTCTTTGGAGTTCAGTTATTTGGTCCATGAGAGGTAGTCATCCTTTAGGATGCCTTCGCTTCACGCGAATTTTAACAGACTCTGTGGCCTCACTATCGATACTTCCTCCAGTGTATCATACTGTGGTGACCCCAGATTCTTACAGCGTAGCCTTGCCAATGTGGGTCAAGTGCTCAAGAGATGCTCCATTGTTTCCCTGGCAAAGGTGATATAAGTTATGATATCTATTCTCAAGTCTCCAAAGGGATTTTCGAAATGATTTTTGAACAATAACTGGTCTCGGAATATTATGATCTTAATCTTTCTAGAAATAAGTATGGTATATATGTTTGTATATAAAACAGGGTAACTCATTTGCGACACTTTTCTTTTTGCTTGCTAAGCGCTAGGTTAGTGCTTGTGTCAGGATCATTCCGGCCGAAAGTCGATCGCAGAGGTCTAGTGAGCTTGCTATTTGTTCACTATAGAACGTGTTTAGAAGAAGACGAGATATAATAGTTTCAACATTTCCCTCTTGATTGTCCCTCTTTTGTGAAATCAGGAATAAATCTCGGCTTCGACACCTGCAGACATACCGATGAGTTAGCGGGAATAGAAATAAAATACCTAAGTCGATTAATGATGGTTTAAAGGTTTAAAGGCGCTTCCTCCACACCTGCGGAAGAAAAAATGACAGGCGCACCTTTTCTGGCTTTATAAAGTACTTTATACAATATAACAGTGCAAGTAACCTCATCGTCTTGAGGAACCCACAGAGGAACTAACCTAACCAAAACAGATAATTTCGTGTGAACTCCCGGAAATGAAAAGTTTTGAATAGTTAAAGTGAGGTTCAAATAAAGCTTTTTTTTGCTAGAAAAGTGAAACTGTATATTTAGGAATTAAACCCATAATCGGTCAAAATCAATTTCGTGCTGAGAAAATTATGAAAAAAGAACTCTTACTTGGCAGCAGCTAGATTATTGAGGATCAGAAAATTCCGCAATTAATTTGCTCATACTGTCATTAATAGCGAACGAGTTAAACGGTAGATGATCGTATGAGTATTAAGCTCAAGGAAAGCACTAACACACACAGACACTAAAATATGCAAGTATGTATGTGTGTGTATGTATGTAGGTGCATTGGCACACATGCAACATCGGTAATTTGAATTTCAATTATAATTACGAGAAAATGACATTCGCTCATTAATTTTAATTTACTTGCCAGTCGCTCAAGCAAAGAATACAACAACAAAAACAAAAGCAAAGCGAAAATAAATAAATAAATGCCAGCTTGCAATGCAAAGAAGGGCACAACAACAACAACATGAAGGCAACGACAATGCGGATGAGGCTGAAGGCTGCACGTAAGAGTGGAAATGACGGATTTTAAAATTATTTAAAAATAGGAGAAATGCAGTGGCATGCAAATTCACAGCAGCGGCGCGGACGGTTGGTTGGTTGGTGGGCCGCTTGACTTGATTTGCTCGCTTTGGTGGGCAGCTGTGTTGGCGATGCGCCTGTTGGGTTGGCTGTTGGTTTGCTTGGAGCTGGTGTTGTTGTTGTGTCGTATTTGCACAGTTAATTGCTGGCAATGTTGCATGTTGTTGCAACATTTTGTAAACTTACATTAATATGTACATATTTGCATATACATACGTACATATGTTTGTATGTGTGTGTGTGTGTTCCTTTACATGTGTATAAGTTTGTAGTAAAGAGGCTCAGAGCATACTTTATGCGCCTATCTTCATGTGAGTGCAAACATACCTACATACATACATAAGTGGCTGTGGCTATGCATATTCCTATGAAATGTTCACCATATAGCACAGTGTCTCACGCATGTATTTTTGTGTGTGTGTGTGTGCTAGTAAATGCCATGCTAATGCACGAAAATAAATGCTGTATCGCGGGACAAGCGCACTCTTGGCGAAAAGTAAATAAATATTTACATGACAAATTAATGTTAATGCGAAATTGCTTTTCCACCCAGCCAGACCCAGACGGAAGGACATTGGCATATTTGTGAGTATGTATGTATATGTATGTACATATACATATGCATGTGTGTGCATTCTTGTAGAATCAAATGAACTATAGTGAATTATTAAACATTGCCTTTTCTTCTAAAAACCAAAAATTGCGTGTATTTTTCTTATTTATTTACAAAATGTTACATTTCTGTTACTTCGCTGCGAACAGCTATTTTTGAAAGAATTTGTTTTTTTGAAAAATTAAGAAAAATCTTACCACGGACTAATTTATTTTTATTTCACTGTCTGCAGACCGTAAATTTTGTGATTACTTTGAAACTAATTAGAAAATGATTTATAGAAAAATATTTGTTAGTGATGTTAAGAAGTACATATGTATGTACATATGTACATATGTAAATAGATGAAAATCGATGAGGTCCAAATGTAGTAATAGTGTAGTGGTCATGAAATTATAAAACTTGTGTGGCAAGTTGTGAGAATTGTGTATCAATTCTACATAAAACGACTTAATTTTTTTTTGTAGAAATTTCATCCGAAATTTTGTTGTTTTTTAAAGACAAAACCTCTTAAAAAAAATATATATAGTTTTGTAAGATTTTTTGAAGCAGAATTGAAAGCAAATTCTTTTAAAAGGCAAAAGTTCTAATAACCGAAAAGTTTTTTTAGAAATCAAGTAGTTAAAATAAATCAAAAATAAATAAAAAAATTATAAAAGTCAAGAATTGAAAAAAATTAAATTTAAAAAAAAAACTTTTAAAAAAAAAAAAAATGTAATAATTTAAAAAAATAATAAAGTTGAAATTTCAAAAAATCGTTTTGAAACTTTTTTATATAAAATTTAAAATAAATAAATAAAAATTTTATAAAAGTTAAAAATTAAAAAAAAATGAAAATTGTGGAAAAGTGGAATTTTCGAAAAATCGTTTTGAAATTTTATTCGGAAAAAATTCCAAAAAAATACAATTTTTATAAAAATCAAAAACTAAAAAAGAAAATTAAATATTTCAAAAAATAAAAATTTTGGAAGAATTAAAAAATTCGAAAAAGTAACAAAATGGAAATTAAAAAAATCGTTTTGAAAGTTTTTTAAAAAAAAAAAAAAAACTAAAAAAAAATGTTTCAAAAATCAAAAATAAAAAAAAAGTGAAAATTTTAGAAAAATTAAACATTTCAAAATTTTGAATTTTCATAAAAAAATTAAAAAACGAAAAATTAGAAAAAAAAATTTAAAAAAATCATTTTGAAGTTCAAAATAAAACAAAAAAAAAAATAAATAAAAATTTTATAAATGTAAAAAATTAATAAGAAATAAAAATTTTATAAAAATTTAAACATTGAAAAATTAAAAGATTTACAAATTTCAAAAAATGTACAAAGTAGAAATTAAAAAAAATCTTTTGAAATCTTTTTTCATATTACGATTGCTTAAATGTTCAAAAATATGTTTTGAAGAATAAAAAAAAGTATAAAAATCAAAAAATGATAAAAACTGATTTTGTTTTTTTTTAAATTGAAAATTTAGGATAAACGGAAGTCAAGAAAAAATGTAATTGTCGAAATTAAAAAAAAAATCGAATATTGTATTATAGAAAAATTGTAAAAAAATAATAAATCATAAATACTGGCGAAACGAAAAATCGTTTTGAATTTATCTCCTCACAATGATTTTTCGAAATTTGAATTTTGTTTAAAGTTACAGCTCTTTGGTGTAGTGGCAACGAGTACATTGTTGTAGCCAGATCTAACATTAGACGCTTGGAGAAATTTTAAACACATTTTGTTCGTAATAACTTTTTTCGAAAATTTTTGAAAAAAGATATCGAATTTAAAAAATTTTGGAAATTTAAAATGTTTTTGAAAATCATATTTCAAATTTTTTATACTTAAATATTCCATAATATTTCCGCAAAGCGATTTTTCAAAATTCGATATTTTTTTTTTTTTTAAAGAATTGCAAGTTTCCTCACTAAATACTTTTTTACGAGTTCTATGGGTAATAATCTAGAACAATTTACTAGGAGTTGCTGAGGTCATATAGTGTCTACAGTTTAGGAATTTTATTAGTTCCCAAATTTATATTTTATAGTCCTGCCCTAACCCTTAATATTAAAATACCAGTAAAATATACTTTATTTAAGCGAAATTTATTATGCAAGCGGATTTTTGTCTACTGCCAGTTTATTTTTGAAAATAACAAAAATTGCCATTTGTGTGCGTGTGAGTGTGTAATTTCCATTTGGAGCGTTACGTTCCGTTGTGCTAGCGGAAAAACGTTGATTTATGCCTGCGAGTCAAGCGGAAAGCTGTGGCGAAAGAATTGCAGTAGCAGGAATGCAACAACAACAACAATATTAAGCGTTAAGGCGGTGTGTGCATTCTGCTGCATGTATGCAGATAAGTTTTAGTAAGAAAAGAAAAATTAACAAAAAAATTACTTAAAATATATTTTTGAATATATCTTCTTGTATACATATGTATAGCATATGCACACACACACACACATATGCCTATAATTTCGTAAGAAAATTAACGAAAAATAAATTTGTTGGACTTTTTTTCTAGCTTTTTAAATATTTCCTTGCGTTGCAACGTCACGGTTGTGCCCAAAAAACTTCAATTAAAATTGTTGCATTTGCGATTAACAAACACACACACATGCATTATTTTGTGTGTGTGTGTGTGTATTTGTGTGTTTGCGCCCGATTATAGTTGTTGGCGTACGATATTTTTTGAGGCTAATTGCTAAAAGGCATGCCAACACAAATTATTCGCTGTTATTTAGACAACAATGCTTTCTTGTTATTGCTGTTGTTGTAGTTACTATTGTTGTTTTATGCGCATTTTGCGAATTTTCTTCCTACTTGCAGCGTCAAAGTGCACAGGTGAATAGCGTTTTCGGCCAAAAAATAGCAAAAATAACAAAACAAAAGATAACAATAACAATAAATAAATGCGAACAACAACAAAAACACTAAATTGAATTAAAATAACAAAAAACAACAACAAAGGAGTGAGTGCAGCGCGTTGTCATGCGACAAACTGTTACCGCTTGCATGTTGTGCAGCAACCAGGAAAATTTGCAAAATCAACCCACAACAAGAACAACAACAATGGCAACTAAGTGGCAAACAGTTGCATTTGCAACGGCAGCGAAAAAAGCGCACAAAACAAAACCGAAAAAGCGAAATAATAATAATGATAGGCACGAAGTTAACTTTAATTTATGTACATAATGCCGCATTGTTGTTGTTGCTGCATAACTATCTGTTGTTGCTGCGATTTTGTCTGCAGCTGCAGTCAGTTCGACTTTGCTTGGCTCTTTCTCGACTTTACAATGCCCCTGTCTTGTTTATTTGCTTCGAGTTTGTGCGCAAGAAAGCCGTAATAAATGGAAAAAACAACAACAAGAACAAAAAATAATAATAATGTAAACAACAACGAAAGCAAAAAAAAACTTATAATGAATAAAAATAAAATTAGAAATATTGTGAAAATTACAAAGAAATAAGAAAATCAAAATATAAAATGAAAAAAAACAACAACATAAACAAAAAAATATATAAACAACAACAAAAGCAAAAATTATACAATAATAAATAAAAATAGAAAAATTGTGAAAATTACAAAGATATACAAAAGTAAAGAAAAAAAATAAAAGCAACAATATAAACAAAAAGAAAAAATAATAAAAACAATAACAAAAGCAAAAATTATAATGAATAAAAATAACAACAGAAAATTGTGAAAATTACAAAGAAATAAGAAAATCAAGAAAATAAAAAGCAACAACAACAACATCAAAAATAATGAAAACAACAATAACAAACATCATAAAAGCAACAAAAACAAAAAAATAATTAAAATAAAACACAGCAAAAAGAATAATGAAAACAGTAACAAAATGTCGAAAATTACAACAAAAACAAAATTAAAATTAATACAGCAAAACAACTTTTTATGAATTTGATGAGAAATTTCATAGTTACTTTGCTTCCTTTAGTTTTTCAGTAGAAAAACAAAACACTAGCTTATTGAGTTGCGCCGAAAATTGCATACTATACATACATACATATATACATATATAATTACCTTCATACATGTGCACGTAGTATTTATAAATATTTATAAAAAATATATACCAAAATAGTGAAAAATTATACAAATTTTGGTTGATTGGTGCGAAATAAGTTCCTTACGAAACCGCTTATATAATTTTGAAAATATAATCTTATATGCTGATTTATACGTATAATTAAATCATTTGCTTTCCTCATTATTTCGAGCAAGTGAAGTTAATAAGGCAAGTATTTTACGAAGCCAAATTGCAATCAAGTTAAAAATTTATTATATGAATGTGACCAAAAATTTTGAAACTAGAAAAAAACGTTAATTTCGGCTGCACGGAAACTATTCCACTCTTATTAGATGCATTTTTTATAGCATAAAAAGGTATAAAAATACGTTTATTTTTTTCATGTTCGAACAGTATGTATGACAGCTATAGGTTATAGTGCTCCGATCTGAACAATATATTCGGATATTATAATGTTTGTTTGGGAAACATGACATACCAAATTTCGCGATGATATCTCATCAAACAAAAAAGTTTCTCATACAAGGACTTGATTTTGATAGCTCAGTTTGTATGGTAGCTGTATGTTATAGTAGTCCGATCTGAACAATTTATTGGGAGATTTCACCATGGTCTAGTATAATAAGCTGTGTGAAATTTTATAAAGATAACTTTTCAAATGAAAAAGTTTCCCATACAAGCACTTGAATGGGATTGGCCGACTTCAATGGGAGCTGGGTGCTACAGTGATTTAATTTCGGCAGTTCCGAAGCAGCTGTTTATGAGAAAAAATATCTCAAAACTTGAGGGACTAGTTCACAAGCTCATTTGGTATTAAGACTTATGGCTTTAGTAAGTTGTCAAGAGAACAGATCACACCTCTGACTGTTGTCTTACTATTTTTGGCCCATATATCCATGTACTTGAATTAATGTGTGCGCAGCAGTTTTTCCGCTTCAAACTATTCGAAAAAGTTTAATTTAAGCGTAAAATGAGAAAATATATATACAAAATAGAAAAATTAAAAAAAAAATATGACCAAAAGTTTCTGACTTAAAAATTTTGTTGCTTTATTTTATTTAAGTTTTTTTCGAGATTTTGAGAAAAATGCTAAATTGCAAAATGTGAAATGCACGAAAAAATAAACTTTATTCTATGTAACATATAAAATTTATGACAGTTTTGCAAAAGTTGTTGCAAAAAAAATTGCAATGAACAAAAACTAATAGAACTAAAAGATTGAAATACTCAACTACTTGATACTGGAAGGCAGCGACGACTCCTGAGTGGGTTTACAGGTATGTACATATGCAAGTGAATATATATTTTTAAAGTATAAGTATATACATGCTATGTACATACTATATGTATGTGCGCCTGTATCTGGTACTTGTGGAAGAACAAATGCGAAACTCAGCGCGAAGAAAATGAAGGTCGGGGTGTGTTGGAATTTAGCAGACTCATATATATTTATATACATTTGTATATAAGTACATATGTATATATAACTGTCTATGCATATATGTAACTATGTAGTGTCTTACAAGCAACTGGCTGTGTATGGGTGCTGTGTGGGTGGCAAGCAAGCAAAACTTGTAAGCAGAATTGGTCAGGCGGCCATGGCGCGAATGCAAATGAAAAACTGACCTGAGAGCGGCAACAAAAAGAATTTTACAACAAAAAAACACAATTGCTTTGCGTACTGCGAAGATAACTTAACGACTTACAAATATTTGAGTGCCGCAAATATAAATCTTCACTAACATACTTACATACATACATACAAATGCAGTTACGTGCATAGCTGTGTGTGCGTTTATTCGTTACGCCTAGAGAATGTGCTGAGGCGAGCGCTAAAGCATTTTTTGGCTGGCTTAGCAGAATTACAAAAGCACATATCCATATACATATAAATATGTATAAACCTACCTCAAGCATGCGGATATGTATGTATGTGTCTTCAAGCAAGTACACCCATATGTATGTATATGTGTGTCGTGGCAAGCGAGCGAAGTTCAAGCAGCTGAGAAATAATAAGTTTTATGAATTGCATTGCATAAATCACTTAGAAATAGATGGATGGGCTGGGAAAGTTTGGATGCTTGAAATATTGCACAAACTTCTACAAAACACACATACACATGCAGGCGCATATACACACCCATAGTATGTAACAAAATGCACAGGTAAAACTACTATCAGCGTAAAAGTATAAAAGGGTGGCAAGGCGTTGCATGAAATATGCGGCTGAAAGAGATGAATGTTTGATATTTTGTTGATTGTAAATTTATAATGGAGGTTAAGTGCTGGTTTTCGCTGCATTTTATAGACGCTTGTTTAAATTTTTTAAGTTTATGGAAAGCAAAATAACGTTTTGCGAATTATATTCTAAAATGAACATTTTTAAAGACTGTTTAATTCAGCTTTCGTGGCAATTAGTGTGCCCTTTTGGTGGTTATGTAGAGAAAGCACGATTCGTTAAGTTTGAGTTAGATACTCGCGCTCGATGAGCGGCTGATTTTTCTAATCAGGAATATATGTATACTTAAAGGTAATATTTTGGGGTTTCAAAAAGTGGTTTATATAAATTAATAATTTTAATTAAATTTATGGGTAAATTAACCATTAAATTTCTGGGTTCTTCTGCCCGAAAGCACAGATAATTGTACTATTCGGTGTTTTTATTCAACATTTTGAAGCCTAAACTGAAAGCTCAGGGCGCTTGCAATCACACATGGTTTGATGAGAGATAGAGAGAGAGAGAGAGAGAGAGAGAGAGAGACAGAGAGTTTTTGCAAGTCAGAGTACTCACCTTGCAATCGCACATAATTTGAAGAGAGAGAGAGAGAGACAGTGAGTATTTTTTCGAGTCAGCATATTCACCTTTTTCGTATATGCAAATTGTTCTACGACAAGTGGCGGATTTTAGAAGATACCTCCGAACAGCTAATAAGTTTTATGAGTCGTTTTTCAATGATAGTACGCATTTTTTGAATTTTTTTCATCAAAGATTTAAACTTACTATAAATAGAATGTCAATTTCGTAAAAACCTACAGTTTTGGGTTCTTATGGACATAAGTCGTAAAGGTATTGATAAATATTTTGCCAAAAAAAAAAATTGATTAAAAAAATTGGAAACAAAAAAATGTTGGATAGAAAAAATTTTCACAATAAAAATTTCTGACTTAACCGTCAACTAGATTTAGTGGTCAAATATAACTATTTTTGAAAATATATTAATACGTTTTTTAAAGGAGAAAGCTTATGGAACTTAGTTTTTTTAAATTTTAGTAGAAACGAAGCCAAATTTTCTCGTAAGCATAATTATTTGAGCGTAAATTATTAAGGTTCTCATTAAGAAATAGAGCTGGTTCAAAAATTAGAATTTTGAATATTTTTTAGGATCTTAATTTTAGTATATTATCGAGGAAAGGTTTCATATTTTATCCTATTTTCTATACTTTGGGAGTTACTATACTCGAATTGTAATATTTCTACCCAAAACGAAAGTTTGTAAGATACTTAAGAGCCATATTCAGAGCTAATTTTTTTATGGTATTACTTTCTACATAAGTAGCGTCGACTATGTACCAGATTCTTTGGTAAAATGGCAAGAATGTTGGGAAAATTAAACAATTCAAGTATGAAACTATTTTCGAAAATATTTTTGAATTACACTTCATCTGTTTTTTTTCCACAGTTATGGTTCAAAAAGCATTTGTGAGAACACTATTGGTTTCTATAGAAGTCTTACTGCCGATAGATTAGTAACTAGTTAATTTACGTTAGAAAAGGAGTTGTACAAAATTTTAATTATTTTGTGTTTTTTGACTAAAGACTATTCGAAAAGCTAGAAATTCATAAAAAATCGAAACAAAGAAATTAAAAATTTTTTTTAACAAATATTTTGTGAAATTGAAACCATTTTCAGTCCGTTTTGGAAATTTTCAAGCTCGGGAAAGACTTGTTTTAGTACAAATTTCGAAAGGAATTGTACAAAAAATTTATAATTTTGTTTATTCGTACTAAAAAACTATTGGAAACCACAGAAATTTTTGAAGAAATTGAAAGAAAAAATATTTTGATAAAATTGAAGCCATTTTCAGTGCGTTTTGGAAATTTTCAAGATAGGAAAAGACAAGTTTTAAAATAAATTTCGACAGAAATCGTACAAAAAATGTATAATTTGGTCTAATTTGGACCAAAAGTCTATTGGAAAGTTTTTAAGAATTTGAAAAAAAGAATTTTTGAAAAATATTTTGGAAAATTGAAACTTTTTTTTTGAATTTTCCGTTATATTTGGAAAATTTACTGTGCTCTTTTAGAGTTTGAAAGTTTTAGTCACCGTTTGGGTTTTTTAAATTGATGTAAAAACTGATAGGTCTATAGAAAATAATATACATATAAAAGTCTGAGTGAGTTCTAAAGAAATTATGATTAAGGAAAGAAAAAGTTTTGTTTTTTGCAAAATTGAAACTATTTACCGTTATATTTTGATAATATAATGTTTTAGCTGAGATTTTGAGACCAGATTGTGTCATAGTTACAGTTTCTTTTCTGAAATATATTTTGCTGACTTTTCGATTAATACTCATAATGGTATTGTTTTTAGATTTTATGTCGGAATTTTCAGACTTGTTTGAGTTGTTTTAAGAAAGTAATCATTATTTTGACAGCCTCTTACAAAGCTTGATTAAAATTTTGACAGTTTCTTTCAAAATTTTGACAATAAATTTAAACTTTTAAAATTTACTGCCTCCTCTTCCCGCTGCAAATATATTTAGCACAACTTTTAATACAATTTAATATGCATTTAATTTTATCTTAATGCTGAATTACAATTAAGATCTTATTAACATCCGCACGAAGCAACATTTAAGCTCGGCTCAACTCAATTCGATACAGCGCAACACCCTTTTCGAATTACATGCCGATCCAAGTGCGATAACGCAAGCAAGTGCGGCTATGCAGCAATAACAACATACAGAAACAAAAAAAAACAACAACAACAAATTTTTAAATCTCATTTCTTATACTCAATGTTTTTTTTAATTCCTTCATCACATTACCGGCTTTGTTGTTGTTTTTTAATTTCATACTTTTTTTGAAACATGGAAATTAATTTCGTGTGCTATGCTCTGCTGTTCACTTTATATGGTAATTTATTTCGTTTTATTGCTTTTTGTCTATATGGGTGTGTAAGTGCACAGTGTGCACGTGTATGTATTGTATGTGTGTAAGGGTGTTTGCGGCCATTAATCTTTGTTATTGCACTCACACTCACAGCAGCCGAGCGGAGCGCTGTAATAAAGTGCTATGTATACTATGTGTCTGTATGTAAATATGTATGTGTATATGTGTATGTAAAAATGTATATACACATGTGTATGTATATGTGTATAAGGCGTTTACATACCGACGAAGTTGGAAATAAAGGAGCAGCTTCGAAAAACTATGCGTTGTTCTATGGAAATAGTCGACTTGAGTCTGTGGTGGCAAGCGAGTACACACACACACTCGTACATATTTGTAAGTGCCACCATTATCCTGCATTCTTACTAACACCTTTTCGCGTTGCCACAGATATACATATGTACATACATAAATATTTATTTATAGTTTGCAGCTTTTGGCATGCCCTCTATGCCTTCTTCTGCTGAAGAATTAATTCTTCTACAGCTTTTTCTTCGCTTCTTCAACTACTTCGTGTTTTGCATTTGCTTTTCAACGCTGTATTCTTTAAATATTTTTAATTTTATTGACTTATTTTTATTTTTACGTAAGGATGCAGATAAAGTTGAGAAATGGATGTGCGGCATTCGACGGGCGTTACAGGTAAATGAAGCGGTGCAGGGATGTCGGAACACAAAACATATATTAAAATAAGAAAAAATGTTTACTTTAGTTGCACCGAAGCTATAATACCCTACACAGGTGTATTTCTTATAACATAAAAGTGTATAAAAATGTTTTAGCTCGATTTTTAACGGCTAGTTTGCATGGCAGCTATACGCTATAGTGATCCGATCTGAATAATTTTTTCATATATTGAAGCGTTGACTTAGATAACAATTCATGCCAAATTTCGTGAAGATATCTCGTGAACTTAAAAATTTTTCTATACATGGGCTTTATTTTGTTCGTTCAGTTTGTATGGCAGCTATACGCTATAGTGATCCGATCTGAATAATTTATTTGGAAATTATAGCGCTGACTTGGGTAATAATCCATGTAAAATTTCGTGAAGATATCTTATCAAATAAAAAAGTTTTCCATACAAGAACGTGTTTTGGATCGGTAAGTTTGTATGGCAGCTATATGCTATAATCGACCGATATCGGCGATTCCAACAAATTAACAGCTTTATGTGAATAAAAAGACGTGAGCAAAATTTCAAATCGATAACTCAAAAATTGAGGAAGTAATTCGAAAGTATTTAGATGCTTTAAACGATCTCGGACGTTTCCTTTGCGGTGTTACAAACTTCGTGTCAAACAAACCCTGTTCTGAGTATGCTAAATAAAAGCTGTTGTGTATGGCATATAAGTATATCTAAATAAATATGTATATTTGCTTAAATAAATATGTACACACACATACATTTAACCGCGTGCAAACACTGATAAATATGAATTTGTAGACCGTGTACATACGTAACATAAATAACCCCTGCCAAGCCATGAAGGAGCTGCATTAAAGTCGCAGGATGCGCCTGGCCAAGGTGAGGTGAGTAAACCACGAGAAAGTAAACAAATTTAATTGCAAAGATAAATTTATGTACATGCACGCACACCGCGACAAATTTACTTATCTACGAAAAAGGTAAGTGGAAAATGGAAATTCTTGCGCGCACACTCAAGATTACATACAAATTTATTGACATACTAACGTATATATATTAATATATACATACTTATGAATATACATATTTTTAGTACAACTTTAAGTATTTAAGTGCCTTTCGCAGAAGAAATCCCTTGGCTTGGAGCTGTGTTTATTTATCAATAAGCAGAAAATATTTATTGACTTTACTGGCAGCGACTCTCTTTGAATGAATCGCATGCAGACTAACAGGCGGAACGCAAGTAAAGTGTTGACACTTGGCTGATTTGTTTTCGAAAATGGTATAATACTGATTTTTAAATTATACTTTGCACTTTTCAGCTTTCAAATCGGCCATGACTATTAATAAAATTTTTTTATTTTATAAAGGTATTTACCAATTTGGATAAAGAGTGACGACGGTAGAGAAAGTATTAAGCTTTCATTAGTTCTTATTATTCTTAATAACATTAATAATAATATTCTGTGAAAGAGAGAGGGGTTACATCGTTGGCAAGTTCTCCCGTGCACGAACTTTTTTTAGGTGCACTCGGTGCTCTGCAACAATTTTTTGCAAATGTTTTCTCCAACAATTTACTACAATCATACACGGGTTTCGGTTCTCTCTAAGCGGCACTGATAGTGTTCTTACTCAATTGAAATTAGCTCTCAAACAGCGAGCTAACACATTGCTCAATTCTTGGACATTATTTCTCAACAGTGTTTCAGTTTGAGAATAACATCTTTTTCAATTCTTTTGAAATGGCAAAAACTCCCCTACTACAGATAAAGATCTCATCTTAAAATCATATTTGAATCTGTAAAGGTTAGATAAGCATTGTCATATCAATATCAAGATAAGATGATGGGAACTATAAAACCCTCAAGTGATGAGAGCTAACATTTGTTAACTATAACTAACATAGATCTATCACATATCTATCCCGTTGTCAATAATGCCATAAGTGAAGTTAAGAGCTCAAATATGATTTTTCTTAGTATAGGCAAAAACTGAAATAATCTTTTTCTTCTCTATTGGCGTAGACTCCACATACGCGGTTATAACCGAGTTTAAAACAGCGAAGGTTGTTTAGTCCTTTTAATTGAGGGTGTTTTTTACGTGGCGGATCCCAAACCCAGCGCACAATCCGGGGAGGGATTTTTTAACTTCAAACGGATGTTTTTTGGCTACGCAGAGGATATTAGGTCTAAGACCGGATGTCGTGAGCGGCTTGAGTCGTATGTAAAATAATCTTTTCTGGCCACTTCCAAGTGAATGGCGCCCAGAGAACTTTCCTCACTTGCGTGTACTTCTACACATGCTTACTGAAGAACTGGGTATATATTATATTTTTATGTGTTTCTTCAATCTTACGGTTAAAAGATAACAGCTTTTTACAATCTATAATTCTGACCTAAACCATTGCTTCTCTTCTATTTTTGATGGCGATGGTGTAGAAATTGGATAAGTGAGTTAGAACAGGGCTTTTTTTTCAAAAATCTTTAAAGTGTGGTTTAGGTCAAGATGATGGCAGTATTAAAGGTTAGGTGTCTGTTGCAAAAAATATGACGTCCGTGGTTGTTTACTGCTAGTTTTACTGATAGATCTTTCAAGATATCAACGTTGGCCTTGCATAACTGTATAAACTCTGCCATATCTATTTATGAGAATAAAGACAGTTCGAAAACTTCTTTAGAATACCAGCTGTCTATGTGAGATTTAACGATACCTTAGGGGAATGATCGACGCTACGACCTAACCTAACCTAACTAGAGGGCGTAGAAAAAATATATTTTTTGCATTAAACATTGATTTTAGAGGCAGCTCCCAACATGGAGAACATGAAAAAGTAACTAAACATTGTGCAAGCAGCTAGACGATGTATTCTTACTTTTTGTGTTATAGTATATTTTCTGATGTTCTCATCAAATGTTGAGAGCTGCCTCCGAAAGATTAACGGATTATATTCGACAATTTTTTAATAATTAAATTTATGCCCGCGGGCTGGAAATTAACTCTCGAGGACTAGATTGCTTTAAAAAAATGAAAAGAAAATCTAAAGTATTTTTATAATATTAGCGTTTGACCCAAAGTTTCGAATAAAATTGTGGAATGTTAATGACAAGGTTGGTTTAAGAGGCTAAGAAAAGCTACATATTATGGTAAATTTCGCAAATTTTTGCTTCAGAATCAAGATCATAAGGTCTAAAATTGTTTTTTAAAGTGTACACATTATGAAAAATATTTGGAAGTCAATTTAAGATATTTCTTTAATATTTGAATTAGACTCAGAGGGTCGTACAAAGATGTGGCGTGTTAATAACTGATGATTAAAGATGCTAAGGGGAGCTATTGCTTGTAGCTTTAAAAATTAGTAGAGAGTTCGCTCTTCATAAAATAATCAAGAAGAGTGTGAAGAGATTTCCGCTAAAAATTGTTAGGTTTTGGTATAATTTTTATTCGAGAAAGTGAGTCTTGGACATATTACTACTCAAGGGCTTGTAGATTACAAAAATGTGAACGGAATAGTAGGTGTCTTTGCTCAAATCAGACCAGTATAGATATTTCTTAACTAACATTTATTCCAGAGTGAAGTTAAAGGACAAAATATGAAGTAAAATAGCGCTCAAATCTCCAACGGCTTTTAGGCATATTCTTTCAATTATCTTACAGTAGTTTAATGAAATTACTGCAGATAATGGAAAGTCAGATGAAACACCTGAATAATTGGATTATTATGTAAAAACAAAAGATTATGAAAACGAACTAAAAAATATATATTAATTAGATTTATTCAGCATGCTTCAAAAAAAATCTGAAGAAACGGCAAAAAATTAGTCAGTAAATACATATGTATACGTGTAGTATATATTTTAATTATATTTAGGTGAATCAGAGATCAGATATGAGTGTGTCGCAAATTGAAGACAAAAGGCAAATGCCATAATGCAAGAGAATGAGGCAAAAAGGCAAAGATTAAATAAGTCGCAGGAAGAAATATCATGCGAGCAAGCCGATATATGTACATATATATTTAAATACATACATACAATTAAGAGCCTGAATGTCATAAAGTGAAAACGACGGACAGATAACAACAACAACAATACACAAAGACGAACACACAACAGATCGAAGCGCTACAACAATGTGAGCCAAAAGTGTAGAGGCATTAAAGCAAAGGAAGACGGAAACAAGCGAATACGAATACAATAAGATGGAATTAATTGTCTTCTTTTGCTCTGCCATGCTCTTTCTTCGCCACGGCATACAAAAATATATACATACATATGTACATGTGTGTGTGTTGGCATTTAAATGTATTTGATTCGAATTCTTGAGATAAATTCAAGTTATCCCTACGACATTCTTTGATTGCGGCATGTTGCATGGTGAAGCGGTTATATAAACCGACATTTAAAGGATGTTTCGTGCGAGATACCTGCCTGCGCCGCTTGGAAATAATAGCGGTGTCATGCACAAAAACAAAAACAACATGTGAACAAATAGAAAAAAAGCAAAAAAAAAACGAAAAAAAATTGAAAAATTCAAAGTAAAACAAAAATAATATAAAAACATTCCAAAAATGTAAAAAAATAAAAAAAAAAAATAAAATAATAAAAATGAGTAAAGGCGACTTAGAAAATCAGGTTTCATAACAAATACATTTTTTTCCGAAATATGACTTGCCGCTTAATAGGCGTGGCATTTTGTTATAAAGAGTAAAGAATTATAACATATGGCAGCACGCTGAAGATAAAAAAGAAAGAAGGATCGCAACTGATATTTTAATTGTATTGAAATATGTTTCTGCATGCTTTTGAGCTTGATTACAAACCCGTTTTTTCATATTTTTCTTAAGAACCCTATCTTCAATCGCTGCGTATAAGGTCAACTAATCAAGTCCACTCATGCATATTTAAATAATTACATTTAATTAGCTGTGCTCGCAATCTCGCCAATAAATGCAGAATTTTTCAAAATACTTGCTGTCAAAAATTCGCAATTTGCGCTGGTATGCAGTGAGTTCCGCGCCAAGAAATTGGAAATGCGGAAATATCATTAGCGCTGCGTCCGCACGGAGTATGTCTGCGTGTATGTCTTTATGTAATTTGATGAGCATTGGAAATTAGACGCTTGTCAGAACGATTGTGTTCGCAATTCATTTGCCATAAATTAAAGCAATTTTCTGTGAACTTCTGCGCAGTAAATTAGCAAGGTTTGGGTTAATTTTAATATTCACACGTACAAGTTGCGGAAGAGATATCATAAAGTGTATGAAAAGATTGCTTATCGAGCGAAATGTAATAGGCAGTCATATTCAATTACAGACATATGGTTGCCGGGAAGTGTGGAGGTTTTGATTTTTTGTTAATGAAAAGCTAATATTACATAAATTTAATATTTGAAATTGGCGTAATTTTGCATATCTTAGAGATTTTTTTTTAGGTTTGAAGCGAAATCTTAATAAAATTTAGCTCAAATGGTATGTAAAATTATATTTGTTACGCAATGATGTCCACTGGTTTTTTGTAAATAGATTTAATAGAATTTAATACATTTTTTCTTAAAAGATTTAACTCTAGTTCCACACTCATAACTGTTCGAAAATGAAGACAGTTTCATATTTCGAATTTTTCAATTTTATTCTGCGCATTAAAATATAGTAGAAGTATAGTACATATATAGTAAATGCATGCAGATATTATGTAATAAATATAACTAATGAAATCGTGTGCAAAATTATACCAGTCTGATTCAAATTTGATCATATGTTGTGGATTATTAAATCGAGCTTAATAGTATTAATATTAAATTTTCTTTTCTTATGACCGCCATAACTCGCCAGTGAACAATTAAATATCTTAAAAATTTACCCTTCGAGTCGTTGTTAAAATTTGCTTAACAAAAATAATTTTGCTATTCTTTTCTATCACAGTTCCAAAACAAATATTGTTTATAATGAAATTATTAGTACAAATTTGTAAAAATTTTTGTCAGTAAATAAATACCTTGAATATAAGTACTTATATTTTGGTTAACAAAAAAAGTGGTCGGAATGGTGGGTGTCTTCGCTAAAACCACACCAGCAGAGATATTTCTTAACTAATATTTATTCCGGAGTCAAGTGAGGGCACAAATTATGAACTAACATATCTCTCAGATCTCCAACCTTGTTTCTCAACATTTTCTCAACAATTTTTCGACAATTTTTCCACTTAAGAAGAACAATTTTTCGGCAATTCTTCAACTGAAGAAGCATAATATTCTCAATTAAAGGAGCAGTTTTAACATTTCAGTAATTTTATTTAGAAAATTACAGTTTATAGATGTTAACTAACTTAAATGCTATCGTGTGAATCACAAATTTCTCAAGGGCAAGAAATGCTTAGATAATGGTAAATGTATATTTCCCAATGTTTAGAGACAATTTTTATACTCTCGCATTTTTTTATATTTGAACATGTATGTTTAGAGACAAATTTTTTAATTGTTTCCGTTAAGGGTTATATATACAAGCTTGTGAATATCAAAAAAAAATTTTATATTTATTGGTACACGTAGTATATTCCGAAAACTTGAAGTTGATACAGCAAATAACTTCGGAGTTATAAACATTTTTTAACTTTTTGTAATTGTTTTTCTCGAAAGGCTGTCTTTAGAGCCGGCGCGGTAAGTTTCTCTGAAATGGCTGGACGAAATGGTGGATGTCTTCGCTAAAACCACACCAGAATAGATATTTCTCAACTAATTTCAGAGTCAACTTAAGGTACAAACCATAAATCGCAAACTTCCAATGGCCTTTTTTGAAACATATTTGTCAGCTAGTGATCGAAAGGTTATGATCAGAGTCGGCGAGGTAGTTTCTTTAATTGAAATGGTGGGTGTCTTCGCTAAAACCACACCGGAATAGATATTTCTCAACTAATTTCAGAGTCAACTTAAGGTACAAACCATAAATCGAAACTTCAATGCCAATAAAGAGAAATGAAGGAAGGAATGCGATTTTTGGTTATAATATTTAAACCAAGTGCCAATTGTCAAAAATCAAAATTTTGACTAGTCCCTCAATCAATGTCTGTTTCTCAACAATTTCTCAACTGCATAATGACAGTATTTGCCATAGAATGATGTTTCAGTAATAGTATTCAGAAAATTATAGTTTCTAATTTGAGATTTTGAAAAATTATAGTTTTGAATTTGAATACAAATGAGATTTTAGATATATAATTGAATTTGATTAACATAAATGCGCATTTCTAAATGTAGAGAGAAGTTTTTTTAACAATTATGTCCCTTTTACTTTGAATATTCCAAGCCTTAATTGCAACAAAAACTATCTCAAATAACTAATTGATAATTAGTAATTAAAGATTTGTATATTTTTCCTAATCGTCTAGGATATGTAATACCTTAATTGTTTGTTTGTGAACAGACTTAATGACTCAATTTGTAAGTTAATTGCCTCAACTATTATAATTAAGTTGTTTTGATGTTGTATAAATGGCATAATTACAGAATGAATACAGTTTTCAGTGAAAATAATATGAAATTCAAATTAAAAATTATATTTGATTCGATCAAATATTCAATATCCGAATATATAAGTCTGGGTTATATACATTACATTTAAAGGAAAATTATAATTTGTCAATTATTATGGCGGATTAATAAGTAATACATTAAAATTATTACAGCTTAAGTTTATTGGAATTTTCCCTTTTTTCTTTGTAATTATAAAATGCTAATAAAATAATTGCATGGCAAACAAATTTCCATCAAAATATTTAATTAACCGTAAGGCTACTTCAACTTCTACACACAGTTATAAAAAAATAACGCGCTGCTGCAATTTATTTGTATCATAAAAGTATTTATTTTTTATTTTTAATGATATGCCTTTAAAAGTTTATTTGAATATTTTGTGCTTAAAATTTTAACATTTTATTATTTTGTTAATTTTTTTAATTTTTATTACAGTTATATATTTTTATTGCGCAATATATTTTTATGATTCTGGGTGCGTTTATAGAGTTTAGCCATAAAGTCGTAGAATTTGCATATTTAATTTAAGTGTAGGAGGCTAAAAATCTAGGTTAATGAATTTTAGTAAAAACTATTGCCAATATTGTGGGCAAAAAATAGTAAGACTTGGCCATTTAAATTTCGCATGAAAACACATTCGTTGATAAATTTTGTTTCTAGGTTGGTATGGTTGTCAGTGACATCTTTACCAAATGGCACGTCAAAATAATAAGTACATAAAGTGCATTCAGCTATCTTAACGATGAGTGAAATTATTCAACAAAGAAGTTCAATCAAATTTTGTGTGCGGAATCAAATTTCTAGTGCCGAAACCTGCAGAGTGTTGGAAATGACCTTCGATGATAGTTATTTGTCGCGAGCTAGTGTTTTTGACTGGTACAAATTATTCAAAGAACGTTGAGAACGCATTGACGACAAACCACGTCCAGAACGGCCATTAACATCAACTGATGAGCAACACGTCAATAAGAGGAAGGAATTGGTGCTTGAGAATTGACGACTAACAGTCAGAGATCTACGATTAATAATCAGGTATCGTTAAATAACGGAACGATCACTGAAAATCATTCTGAAAGATCATTTGGGCCCAACTGCTTCCAAATTTTTTTTCGAAAACCAGCGTTTGCGTTAACGTCTGTGAAACAAAGCATTTCGGCTACCAGGATGTCATGAAACGTTTTATTACTGGCGATGAGTCTTGGATCTATGCTTACGACCCGGAAACAGACGATCAATCGGCCGAATAACGTGGTAAAGGTGAGCTGAAGACAAAAAACCACGTCAAAGCTAGTCAAAAAAAAAAGGTTATCTTGACAGTTTTCTTCGATTATCGAATTTGGAGCGGTCAAACTGTCAACAAGATATGCTTTTTGAGTGTTATTCGCTATTCGTTAAAAGAGATCGGAGTTCTGAGCCGACAACTCTTGGTTTTTGCACAACGATAATGCACCGTTGTATGCTGCATTGATTCTTCGTGAGTTTTTCGTCAAATTTTCAACCAACATCGTGCCGCAAATACTATATTCGCCTGATTTAGCTCCGTGTGACTTCTGGGGCTGTTCTGCAAACTCAAGTTTTTCAACCGTTTTGAGTCGATTACAGACATTAGACGTGAATCGCTACGCGTATTGAAGGCTATACCGGAAATTGACTTTAACAACTGTTTCGAGTATTGAAAAAAACGTTGGGCACAAGTTTATTGGAGGCAATGGGGATTGCTTTTTTTGAAGAATACATTAAGAATCTTAAAATTTTGAACAAAATCTTACTACATATTTGTTGCTGATAGTAGTCTATATATGTGTACATATATTTTAATGGTCAGAAGTGAATAAAGTTAAGTGCGGTTTTATGAGATTTTCCAGAATGCAGCTTAAGAGTTCAAGTTAGTGTTCTTCAGTGGAAGTTTTGGCCTTACGTTTCAACCGGAGTTAAAGGATATAATATATATCTATATGTATAATTTGAAATGCGATAGCTGCTTGATCTCCGCTCTAAACTATTGTTAAGTCAACGATGCATTATTTTTAATGGGTAAGAGTAATTGTTTGGGGTAATTAATTTTCTGTTTTTGTTTGAGTTAAAAAAATTGCAGTATTCGGTTCCAAGTTGGAAATATTTTTTCTAATATTTTTTTTTTATATGAGAAACGAGACACCTGAACTTTTTTGTAAGAATATTTCTCTCCAAATATATTATTGAAAAATAGTTTTTTAGTAGGATTATCATATATATTTGTCAAAATTGTTTATATTTATTACAAATTTTGGCCCTCGTACGGCTCACAAAATTTCAATCGCTTTTCACTACAACCATAAAATTTGCTAAACTATTATTAAATATTACAAAAACTGCAATTAAAAAACGTGTTCAACCCACATATAATGGGCTTTTTCATCATAAATATTTTGCACTGAAAAAATTACATATTTACTACTGAATTTGCGCGAAAAGCAGACTTACTTTTTTATTAGCAGTAAAAACTGAAATCGCTGCCTTTTATTGTCGCTCTTGTGCACGCTTGCGCTGCGCTTTGGCGATATCCTTGACCAACTTTAGGCCGCAGTTAGTCAGCTAAATTCAAGCTATTTATAGTTTTAGCACAATTTCTAGATTTAGGTATGGTTTTATGGCTTAAATTATTATTTTTTTGCTGGCTTGCTTTTTTCGTATTTATTTTTGCCGCAAAGAATTTAATCTCACACACGTGATTTCCAGTTAATTTCGTGCGCAATAAGCGAATTTATTTATTTCCTTCAATTGTTTAGTAGCGCTGTGTTGTTCGCGTGTTTTGTTAAAAATTTAGTTTTATGTGTTTATGAATTTAACGCGTTTCGTCAATGAAATTTTTAGTTGCACGTGCGCCGCTTAACTATTTTTGTTGTTGATAATTGTGTTTATCTATTTTTTTTTTTTTAATATTTGTGTATGAAATTTTTTTTCGTGTGATTTTGTTTTTATTTTATCACTGATTTTCATGAATTATTTTATTTTAATTTTTTTTGTTGGAAAAGTTGTCTGTTGCTTTCTGCGGATATAAATTAATTATTTTTTATTTTAATTAAACGTTTTATTTTTTTCTGTAGCTTTTTCTGCTAAAAATTAAATTTTTATATATTTTTAGTTAATATTTGTAATTATTTTTAAAATAGATTGCACAATAAATTTATTTATTTTTAGTGCTATTGCACACAGTTATTCTGTTATGTTTGCCACAAAATTGTTAGTTAACTGTTATGTGTAAATAATATGGCTTGTGCGCTTAGTTGCTAATATTTTTAGCGGAATTAAGTGTATTCCTGTTAGTGTTTGTTGTTCTAATTTCCTTCTCAGTTATTTTTTTTTAGGTTTTTTAAACAACTCTTTCTGGTAAATATTTTCTTTTAATTAATTTTTTAGTATTTTCAGCTAATTATTTTTTGTAATAATTTATAAGAATTAATTTTGTTTTGTAATTAATTTTTTTTAAATCAGTTTTTTTGTGTCTTCAATTATAATTTAAATTTTTTAAATTAATTATTTTTAATTAATTTTTTAGTGTTTTCAGCTAATGCTTTTTGTAATAAATTTTTAAAATTAATTTTGCTTTGTAATTAATTATTTTAATTACTTTTTTTTGTGTCCTCAGTTAATTTATTTAAAATCAATTAGCTTTAATTAATATAGTTTTTTAATTAATTTTTTTTAAAACAATTTTTTAGTGTTTTCAGTTAATTTTTTTTATATATTTATCAAAATTAAGTTTGTTTTGTAGTTAACTTTTTTTTAAACATATTTTTTGTAATTAATTTTTTAATTAAATTAAGTCTTTTAATTAATTTTTTAATTAATTTTTTTATTTCAATTTGTTTATTATGCTTCGCCTTTAAAAGTTCAATATAAATTTTGTGCTTTTAGCCTGAATTTCCTTTAATTAATTTTTTTCTTAAATTTTATTTAATTTTTTTTATTGTTTTGTGCTTTTTGCTTGAATTCCTTTCTAAATTTTTAACTTTTTTCTCTTAAAAAATTTTTTTTAATTTAATTTTTATTTATATTTATTTCTATATATAATTTACTCACAACACTTTTACGCAATTAAATTGCTGTCTATTTCTAGTTTAGTCTACAACTATTTGTTTATTATTATCTTTGTGTTATTTTTTTTTTTTTTGTGTATAATATTCACTTCAGCGCTTAGTTTGAGGTTTCATTTCTTTGCACTTCTCACGTTTGCCATTTTACTGCCACTGTGCGTTGTATTGATAAGAGTGAATTTTTGCGCGTTTTTCGTTGCGAAAGTCATCGTTACAGTTGCTGAAGCTTGATTTATGAAAATATAATGTTGTTGTTGCAATTATTTTTTTTACGAATTTTAAAAATTTTTTATTTTTATTTTATGTTTTTTTTTTTAATTTTGATCACTATTTGTTATTTTATTTTAATTTTTTTTTAACTTTTTATTATATATTATTATTTAAATTTGGGATTTTTAATTAAATTTTTTTATTTTTATTTTTTTATTTACAAATTTTTATTTTTTTTTGCTTTTGTCTTAATTTTTTTATAAAAATTTTTTGTTGTTGTTTTTGCAATTTCTTTGCACATCTATCTCCACAATTTTAATTATTGCGTTTTTTGTTGTTGCAGTAAAAAAACAGCTTGTTTATGCGTGATAGCGATTAATTCAAATCAATTTAATGCTCATAAAATTTTATGACACATTTTTTACAATTATTTTTGCAACTTTTTTAAATCTTTTTTTTCAATTTGCTAGTTAGCAGCGTTTGATAACAACACTAGATTGCATGCTTTACTATGCCTGCGTTATGCTGTGTTTATGCTGTGCTGTTAGTTTAAACGCTTGTACTCAAGCAGATTGATAAACGGCACGGAATAGAAAATAACAAGCAAAAAAATATAATATATTTTTTAAAAATTATTTTTAAAATATTTATTTAAAATATTTTATTTATAGTTTTTTAATATTTTTGTTTTATAATTTTTTTTTTTTTATTTTTCTTTAGTATTTTTTTTTAATTTTTCTTTTTGTATTCGCTCTTTGCTAATTTTGTATTATTTTTTCAGCTTCGTGGGAGTTTGTTTATTCACAATTTTGCTTACCTTTTTTGCTCTTATTCCTTTGCAGCATTTGTTTATGCCGTTGCGTGTGGCATAACTCTCGGTTGTTAAGCGGAAATCGTGCTTCTTTCGTATTTCACAGTTTTTGCATTTTTTTCGTGTTTATTTCTAGTATTTTTTGTTGTTTTTGCTCTCGGTTTCACTGCATTAGCACGCGAATTCGCCTAAATATATACACTGGCAAATGCACACGCACATGCACACACATATAGGCTGCCTAAGCTTGCTGGCACACGTGAGTGCGACTTCCGCTCGTAAGCTATATTAGAAAGCAGATTTGATATTTTGTTGCTAATAAGCAGTTTTGCCGTGAAATCACTCAAAAATCGCTCGCACACACACACAATTTATTTGATTTGTTGTTGCAACTACGCCAGGCGCTTGCTTGTACGTCACTTGTGTTATTCTGTTATTGTCTGGAAGCCGGCAAACAGTAAATGCTGAAGACTAGGCGCTTGCAAGTTTTATTATTATTTTGCAATTTTTCGGATTTCTGAATTTTTCGAAATTTGTTTGAACTTTTCGAATAATCTTTTTAAAATTTTTCAAAATCTTTTTAACTTTCAGAAATGCTTAATTTCGAAAATTTATTTTGTATTTCACTTTTGTAAATTTTTAAAAATTTTTTTGATTACTTTTCAACTTCACTTTGCAGCTTTTTTGGCTACTTCAAAACTGATTTTTTTCTTATGTTATTTATCCAATTACACTGCTTCTACTTCTGCTGCTGTTACCTCGTATTCTTAATCTGCCCAAAATGCAAAGTAAATCTCTGTTTGTTAGTTGTTGTTATTGTTTGCGCTATTATTTAAAAGGTCGTGCTGCGTCGAGCTTGATTTGTTGCTTGCAATCAATGCTTACTGCTGACTTTTTTTTTTTGGTTCTACACTTGGTTAGTTATTAGTTGTCTGTTATGCCTTGTCTGTTCTGTTCGGCGGTATAGTATGACGCGCACACCGACGTTTTTCGTTACGTCCTCGAGGAATCGCAGAATGAATCTGAACGTGCCGTCACCGCTGTGTCAGCGCCAAGCGAAGCCAAGTGTACACGAACGAACGCTAAAGTTGTATGCTGTTCAACGTATGCACAGCCATATATACATGCATGCATACATACATATACGTACGTTCACACATACATACATACACTCCAACATACATACATACATGTACAATTTATAAGTTTGTTTGTACTCGACGTGTCTGTATTGTATCTTGGCGTTTGCTATGTGTGTGCCGGGCTGCGCTGCGCTCGCTATGCACACACGCATATATACATATATAAATACATATACATATAGTTATCAGCCAGTCTGCCCCTCCACCCATTCCATTGCGCTGCGTGTGCATGTGTGCAGTTAGTTGGCTCTGGCTTGTTGTTGCGCCGCTTGTTCATGGCTGCGCTCGTCGGAGAGTGTGAGTACGGCGAGGCAGCAGCGATAGAGGCAATGATAGTGGCGTTGGCTGTGAGTGTGGCGGCGATTGTGTGGTGGCAAAGAGACGCGAAAATTGCGCTCGCTTCCTCAGCATAGTAATCAACGTACAGTGGCACACTTTTTGTGTGATGTGGTGGTAAAGTATTTGGATTTAGAAATTAGCTGAATATGTATTTTAGTTTATAAATTAATAAAAAATTATTATTAAACAATTTATTTCGCACAATTTTTAGTTTTTTTTTTTCAACAAAAATAGTATTATCTCTTTCAGCCTGCATTTTTTTATTAATGTGTCATCACAGCTATGGTAGGTGTCAGTTACATGTTACCACAATAGACCTTAAGGGGCTATACCAGTGTGACACTTTCAAAAAAAAATTTCTTTTTTTTGCTTTTTCGATAGTTTATATATTCAAAAATATCCTGTGAAATCGGTGTCTTAAATAGTTTTTGAATGGCAGCGTTCTAAATAGCGATCGCTCAGATGTGCAAACATATATAAGTGAAACTTTAAACGCGTTTTTCTCGAAGCGACATTTTTCAAAATTGCTGACATTATAACTCAACGAGAAATTGACCGATCGACTTCAAATTAAAAGTGAATATAGCTGAATACATTTGCTATACAATAGACTACGATCTTTTTGATTGGTTGGCATTAAAAAAACGACCATTTTTTTCGTAAAAAACGATTTTTTTTTTTCAAAATTACGCCATTTTCTTAATTTTTGATATTTTTCAAAGATCGTAATTCATTGTATAGCAAATATATTTAAGTTCAATAAACATTTTGAATTTTTTTGTTTCAGCTACTCAATCGACCGGAATCATGCCAGCAGTTGAGGCACTTTTTTTCGGCACTTCCGCAGACAGCACATAACTCCGTTATTTTTCAATATTTTTGTAAAGACAAATTTTTTTAATATAGCTAAAAATATACTTTTTTACGTCCATAGAATGTCGAAACATTCAATCTAGTACTTTCTTTTAAAAAATTCACGAAAATCGCCTAATTTTTCATGCGTCGCACTGGTATAGCCCCTTAAGTCGGGGTGCCATTCTCATCTATTCTTCTTACAGGCCACTAAAAAGTCTTCTCTAGGCAGTCACTATCGCATTTCTTCAGAGTGCCGTTCTATTTTGCTCTAATTAAGACTTAAACTTGGCAATCGACCTGCAAGGACGTAGTAGAAAGCATGTACGTATGTATGTATTGAAGAATACTTCCTTAAAATAATTTTACTTAAATCAAATTAAAAAATAGGAGCAATTTAATTACAAAATTGTGCAAACTTCGGATGCAAGGATATCAGCATGCAATTTTTGGATACAATAGTTTTTGAACTTAGTCTCTCAATATTAAAAAATTAAATTTCATACTATGCGTAAGTTTCGTAGCATGAGAAACATTAGCTTTAAAAAAATCGTTGAATAAATCTCCTATTTCATTGAAATACTAACCAAAGCATTGGTAAAATGAAGTGAAATAATATAATGAACACTAATTCTACAAAAAAAAACTCTTTGATTATCCATATATTTCTCTAATTATTTGTCATATTTAGTACATTTTTTTTATTATACCTAGTATCCATGAATCATCAAACCAAAATAAGTAAATTTTGGAAAAGGTGAAAGAAAATTAGTTAGACACCTTTAAAGTCTAGGCTTTTTCCACAAATTCCGTGGAAAATGTAATTTTTCAAGCAATAATTTATATCAGTAAAATGCAGTAAAAAAATATAATAAGATTTCACTCTTTGATGGTCTGTCACTTTCCTTTACTATCCTTTCTTCTAACTAGTTTCTATCAAACATAAAAAAATTGGAAGAAAGTAAAAGCAAATTAGTCTCAAACCTTTCAATAGACATTTTAATACTATTTTTCACAAAAAGTATCCAATTAGGAAACTACAGCTGGACTTTACTCTCTGAATATGTTGAAATTATGGTAATTTGGTGTGATATTCTTTACTTCTTTTATTTAATTGTGCGAAACATTTTTGCTTGTAAATACCTATTTACATCAAAATATCTTCATTTTGCTTTGGATTTAAAATTGTGGCAACAAAGTGCTGCTGGGAAAAGCGACCGAAAATTTTTCTTTCAGTTTGATTCATTGCATTAAAATATTCCCAATATTAATTTTATGGACGCATATAATATAAGTTATCATAACTTTTCAATACTTTTACTCATGATACGATTGTCCCATAGTTTATGATTGGAAAAATCATTGGGAGCCATATATATGAACTTCGAAATGTGTTCATAAGCGAAGATTGGTGAAATAATAAGGTGTAAATTGCATGATTTTCGAAATGAAAAGTCATTGCTGCTTTTTTTAACGTCAGAAGTCCGGAATTGAACACCAAAGCTTAATATTTTCTCCAAGCATTCGCCAATTTCTTCAAAATAAATTGGGTTAATATTTTTTTAAGAGCTTAAAATTTTATTTTTGTTTTATAACCTACACGGTTAAACAATTTCTTGAAAAAATTGAACCAGTATTTTTAAATATAAGTTAAATTTTTTTTTCAACATACGAATTTAACTCTTTATAGCTTTTGTTTTATAAATATTATCGAAAGATTTTATAATTTGAATAACGATATTTTCAAAAAGCACAATTTCAATAGAGTGAGTCAAATATTTATTTTGTAGGCTAACTTCGGAAAAGGCGGAAACTACTTTTTCACTTCTCTAATTCTGCAATACCCAGCTGAGTTTTAGATACTGTAATCAAAAACAAAAAAGTAAAAAAAGTAACTTATAATTTAGCTTATTTTAATAAAAAAAGTTTTTAATTTTTTGCCAATTTTTTTAAGGAAATTCTGCAATAATTCTAAAAATATTTTTTTCCATAATTTCCACGCCAAACACACCACTGTATGCGGCACACAACATTGCCGTAGCAACAAACTAATACAATTGTTGTTTCCCCTGAAGGTGTGTGCGTGAGTACGACGAGCATTGTGAGTGAGTGAATTTTGGTAAACAGCAACTACGGCGCGGCAATGGTTGCTAACAACATTGGACTGCCGCTACACCGACGCCACATACACACACATGCACGCACACAGCTAGACAATAGTGGTGAGTGTGTGGCGTGGCATAAATGCATCAACAAAATACCTGTTTGTTGCCGACTGTGTACGTGTACGAGTATATGTGTATGTATGTGTGTATGAATGGTTTGTTGACATTCTCGCTGAGCGCTCTCGAGAGCTCGCACAAGTCGAAGAAACGGCAGCAAACAGCAAGCGCAGCTAGTCAACTTACTACTGAGAGCATTAAAATTTAAGAAACAACGGACCAGGTGGCGCTGGCGCTGACGGGCTGCAAAGTGTATGTGAGCGCTTCGTGAGCGTAGCATGTGTGAAGACTGAATGAGAGACAACAGCACAGCAAAGCAGTGCGCAGACCAAGAGCCTCAGCAAGAACAACACAACCACTTTATGCGGACCCCCACTTGCGTTAGTGTTGGACGCTCCAGTTCGCCTATCAGGTGAAATGGCTGTATGGTGTCGTAGTGGTGTTGGTGTTGGTGCGCGGAGAGTGTATGGCATGTGGTGTACGGCCAGCGCTTTGTTGGTGTTAGTGTTGGTGGTGGCCGTTGTGTTGAAGATTCTGTGTACAACAGGATGACTTGGAGTGCAAGTCGCATCCGAAATACACGCTTGTTTGTGTGTGTGGTGGCTGCTGAAGGCGCGCTCGCAGCGTGAGGGTATTTCATTAACAACAGTAACAACAAAATTAATAAGAGGACAACAATAAGCCAGCGAACTCTAATAAGAGGAACACAAAGTGGAGACGTCTACTTGCAGCCAGCAGCAGCAGCGCCAAGCCAACAACAACAAGACAACATTTTAAGGATGCTCATTGCAGTCGGCAGCATGCAGCGAGCAGTCGCACAAGACGAAGATGGTGGAAAGGAAAAATCGTTGGAAAAACAGTAAGCGCAACAAAAGGAATCGAAAATTCGTTGGCGAGCATTTAAAGCGCAACAACGCATCGCTGGCTTGCTTGCCACAAATATTGAACGTTGCAACGCATTTTGTTGCACATTTCGGCACGGCAACTTAAAGAATTCGTGCATGTTGCGTATTTATTTTTATATGCACATTGTTGTTGTTTATTAGTTTTATGCTGATAATTTTTAGTTATTATTTTCTATATTCTTGACTTACTTGCGTTTATTGCATGTGATTTTTAGTTGATTTGAGTGAGAAACTTACCTGAAAATAGAAGAATAAGAAGGATTGTTAATAAATAATTGATAAAAAATAATTTTGTTGTAGAATTTGTAGATCATTTTATAAATTTGTATTGTTAGCAAATGGAGATTTAAGAAATATGTAGTTTTTTCAAATTTTTTTTGAAAGGAGTGATTTTATAGTAAAATAATTTAATGAAAATAATATACATATTTTTTTATCAATACAATTGGACATAAATAAATAAAATTAATTTTTATGTTCATTTCGAGGTGCCTTTGCAGGTTCAAAAAGAAAAAACCATTAAACACAATAATTATAAAAAAAAAAATAAAAAAAAGCTATAAAAATATAAGAATTAATTAAAGTTTAATAATTTACCCCAAAACTGGTGTTAAGGGACCCACTAGGTTTGACAATTTAGAAAAATTGATTTTTGAAAATTCAAAAAAACTGCTTTTTCAATTATTTTTAAAATATTAAAGTTATTTATTTATATATCAGAAATATACCGTAAAATTGTCGAGAAAAAAATTAAATATTTTTCGAGTTTCACACGATCTCCAACGGAGCTAAAAATCAGTTCTCCACGGTTGAAGTGTTACCGGCCTTCTCTGTGGATGCAAACATCAAAAAAAGTGCTCTCCTAGATGATATTGTCCTTATAATGAGCCAGAGTCGAAAAGCACCAAAACAAAAATGGACGAAAAGCAAATTTTTGCTTTTAAGCTGAGCTTTGCACAAGATTTTGGTCGTTTTTGGTTTGCAAAAAATCGATTTTCGTTCAGATAAAAAGCTGGTAAATCATTATATGGAGAACTGTTTATAGAACATGCAGAAATATGTGATAGTTAACGGACCTTCGAGAAACCATTCAAGCAAATCCGTAAAATGAACTGAGCGACTACAACTTAGAAGGCTGTAACTCAAAAAATATTTGAGATATCGATATCAAATTTTAGTGCAGACTTTCTTTAGCTATGCACTATTGATACATGCCAAAATATTTGTAATTAATTTTAAGTTCAAATCCATAAATTTAGAGAAAAATATGAAAACAAAAGGTAAGCAAATTTGTTAAAAAGTAAATAAATTAAATTTAGCTACTCTTTACCCCCTAAAAATACTTTTCTCTGTCAAAACAACACGCCAGCAGCTTACTTTCTAAGCTCATGCACACATATTTACACCACTTACTGCACATTTTGCTCGCTGGTCTTTGCATATATGGTAAAAAATCAATACTTTCTTATAAACAAAAACAAAAAAGGCAAAAAAAGGAAAATGAGCGCAAATAATATTTAATTATAAGAAGTAAAAATAAAAGCACATATAATGGCTGGTGGCAGAAAATTACGAAATTTACGTTGTTGCTATTTACGGCGCAGCGAGCTTCATTTTAAATTACAGATATTTATTTTTTCGTTTTTCTTTTGCGCTCATTTTCTGCTACCAACATTGTCCGGCCCCACCCACAAAAGGCGCGCATATTAAGCGTGCAGTCGCGGCAATATTGGTTGGCAACGCAGTCCTCCTCGTCATCGCCGTCGTCGTCGTCGTGAGCGCTGCCAACGTCGCTGCATCATTACGAATTTTCAATTTTGTTTTATTATTATTTTGCTTATTTACTTTTATTGCTATTATTCTGTCCTCATTCCACCATTGCTTGTGCGCATTCTCATAACTTTGTATGGTTGGCTGGTAGACTTGCTTGTTGTTGTTGCTGCTGTTGTGACCCACACGCTTCTTCACCACCTTCTACTGCTGTGCGCTGATAATGTCTTCGGTTGTGGAGCGCTCGATTGGTTTTAGTGTTTATTTTGAATTATTTTTTGTTATTATTTTTATTTGTTGAAATTTCATATGCAACTAATTTTTTATTTGTTATTATTATTATTTATTAGAAGAAAATTGTTTTTTCTGTCATAAATGTTTCAGTTACGATTTTTATTTTTGATTATTATTATTTTTTATTTGATGTAATTTATTTTCAGTTTTAATAAATTTAATTTTCATTAATTATTTCTTAATTTTCTTTCTTTTTGTATTTGATTTTAATTTTGTTTTTATTTTATTTTGATTTAATTAATTTTAATTAATAATTTTTATTTAATTTATTTTAAGTTTTAATGAATTTAATTTATTTTAAGTTTCAATGAATTTAATTTTTATTATATTATTTTTTCATATTTGTTTTATTATTTTTTAAATTATTTTATTGCATTCAGTTATTATTTTATTTCGTTTAATTTTTTATTCTATTTAATTTAATTAATTTTAATTAATACTTTATTTTTTATTTAATTTATGTTAATTGACTTTATTTATTTAACTTAAATTTAATCAATCGGAATTTAATTTAACTTAAATTATTTGAATTAATTAATTAAATTAAATTTTAATTATTTAAATTTTTTATTTTATTATGATTAAATTTATTCTATTAATATTTTATTTTATTTTAATTAAATTCTTTCAGTAATTTAATTAATTTAATTTTACTTTTGGTTTTAATATTATTATTTTATTTCATTTTAGTTTGAATTTATTTATTTCATTTGATTTTACTTTTAATTTGTCTTTTTTATTCTAATTACTTTTAATTAATTTTATTTTGTTTTGATTTCATTTGTTTGATTATTTTTAATTTGTAATAAATATTTTAATTTTAATTTAATTTCAATTTCAAGTTTAGCTTTAATTTTTATTTTAATTCTAATTAAATTTAATTAAAGAAATTAATATATCACTTTTATTCTAAAAAAAAATAGTTTAATTTTGATTTAATTTATTCGATTATTTTTAATTTGTAATAATTATTTCAATTTTAAATTCATTTTATCTTTTAATTTAAATTTAAGTTTTAATTTTAACTTTAATTATAATTTCAAATTTGGTATTATTTTTAATTTAGTTTTTGATTTAGTTTAGTGTTAATTTTATTTTTAGTTTTACTTTTAATTTCCATTTTAATTGGGATTTATTTTAAATTTTCTTCTAAATTTCATTTTAATTAAATTTAAGTTTTAGCCTTAATTTTAGTTTGGATTTTATTTTTTGGTTTAAGTTAACTATAATTTCAATTTTATTTCTTAATTTTAATTTACATTGTAACTTTAATTTTAATTTTGATTTCAAATTTGATTTAATTGTTAATTTTAGCTTTAGTTTTAATTTTATTTGCAGTTTTACTTCTAATTTCTTTTTCAATTTTGATTTATTTCTAATGTTTTAAAATTTTAGTTTTAATTGAATTTTGATTTTAATTTTAATTTTTTTTTAATTTTATTTTAATTTAATTTAATTTAATTTTATTTTATTTAATTTAATTTAATTTTAATTTTATTTTAATTTAATTTTAATTTTAATTTTAGTTTTAATTTTAATTTTAATTTTAATTTTAATTAAAATCTCAACTTTAAGTATTTTAAGTTTTAAGTTTTAATTTTAATTTTTGTTATAATTTGAATTTGAATTTCAGTTTTAATTTATTTTAATTTAATTTAATTTCAATTTTAATTTCATTTTCAATTTTAATTTTATTTAAAATCTCAACTTTTAGTTTTTTAAGTTTTAATTTTAATTTTTGTTATGATTTGAATTTCAATTTCAATTCGAATTCTAATTTCAATTTAAGTTTTAATTTAATTTATTTTCTTTAAAATTTTTCTTTGTCCTTTTTAGCATAAATAAGCATTGCTTCTGTCGCTCCTTTAATTGTTTATTTTTTCTATTCTGCTCAAATTCCTTTTCTCTTCTTCATATTTTCTTTGCAACTCTGCTATTTTTGTTCTTATTATTGGTATTGGTAAATTTAAAATATTTCGCAGTATGTTTTTACATTGCTGCAAGCATTTACTAAGACAATTCGACAGACTGTTTATCTACCCTCCCTTTTTATTTCTCTTCATTTCGTTTATTCCTCTTTGTTTTTGTTCGATTCAACTGGCGAACACCACCCACCATCGACCTCTTTTTTCTACAAAATATTTTGATTCGAATCTAGCCGGCTTTTCGACACACATACGAGCATATAGCCGTGTAGTAAAGACCCTGCAGGAATATTTTTCATAAATTTGTGACATTGAAAGAGAATATATTTTTGATTTGAAAATTTCTATGTTTTGGAGTATGAACATATAGTGAAGCACTCATTAGTTTTTAGCTAAAAAAAATTTAGATTTACTTTTGAGGCATTTTAGATCTATTGGAAGGTTAAAAAATATTTCTCAAAAATATATTGTTCAATAATTTCTATATTTATATTTTTGAAAATATTTTAGAATATTTGGTATATATGGTTTAGTCTGGTCTCAAACATTACCAATGTATTATGATTAAAAAAGTATAAAAATTAATTTCTTATAGATTCAGGAAAATCTCCTCACAGGGTCTCCTGCACAGTTAAGTATTTGCCATTATATTATTTTCATAGTCAAGTCGCAGCACAGTCTTCAATTTGTTGGTAGAATACTAACAAAGCAAAAACAATACCAATAATAATAATAATAATAGCAACAAAAACAAAAGCCAGCACATCAGGCGTTGCCAATAATAATGACAAAAACAAAACAAAAATGAGTTAAAAAAATGCAGATACACATGTGTATGTGTGGATACGAGCAACTACAATAAAAACTTCAAGCAGCAGTAAGCAAGCGCTGGCAAACCTTGGGGTCATTATTCTCTTCGCCGTGGCAGCAACTACAAATACACACAAAAACACACAAAGGCACACACTCATACATCAGCAACGCCTCCACCACCAGCACACACACACACCACCACCTTCAACCCCACCACACAGCCGCTTTTCGTCGACGAAAGCGAAGACTTCGTCGCTTGCTCGCGCAACGCAATTGGCCTCCACATTTGCGTTCTTGGAATAATGGACATAAGACGCGGGGGGAGTGAACGCGCGCGCGCGCAAAAACCCAACGCCAGTGACGATGCTCCGCGCCGCGCCACGCCACGCCACCACCCCACCCCACCGACTCTCGCCAAACAATGTAATAAAATTCAATTATTCTGCTATGCGCCTCGCACGTTCTTTCGCCTTTTATTCGCTGGTGGCGCACGCACGCGTCTCCCCCTACACACTCACTCTCTCTCGCGGTCGCCCACAATTTGCCGTGACCAAGAGCTAATGCGTTTTGCTGGGGGCGACAGCGCGCGAAAAGGGCGGCAGCCAAGCAATCGATGGCGAATGTGCAGCAAAAGAGAATGTATGTGTTGTTGTGTTGTGTGTTGGTTGGGGCTTCGCGGGCGACGGTGTTGCTTTGCTGCGGCATTTGCCTTGCACTTTCTTGGCATTGCTTGGCGCGGCGCGCGGCTGCTTATTCTTCCGCTCGCTGTCGCTTGCAATTTCGGCGTCGCCCTCACACAACAACGCTAAGAATAATAACTGCAGCAGCGGCAACAACAAATTAGCAACAACAAATGCTAACATCGCTGACTGTCAGCGACTGCAGCGGCAGTTGCAAAGGCGGCGGCCGTCGCATAAGTTGATTCTGGCTGCAGGCGTGTGCTCTTGCTGTGGCATTGCCTTGTGCTTGTGCCTCTCACTTTTTGCAATGCCGCAGCGCTTGCTTGTGTGCTTGTTATTTATGAATTCGCTGTGTTTTTGTTTAATTTCGCTATCCTAACCCCCACAGTGTTTTCGCTATTTTGCCCATTGTTTCAACTGCTTGCTCTTTTTCACTTTTTCCACTTAAATATTTTGCGCCTTGGCAGAGGTAACCACCGCCTCCTTCGCTACACCTTCGCCTAGTCTACTCTTTTTTAAAACGCTGCACAGTGGTGCGGTTTATATAATTCTTGCATAATAATAATGGAAAAAATTTTGCGAAGTTTCGAGTGCAATTTTAATATTATGAAAAGGCTTTGTCTTCTTCAGTTTTTAGGCTACATGTATACATGTATATCATTGGCCTCAACCGCGCCGTTAGTTTTGTTTTCTCCAGACTGGATAGGGAAACGCAGCAAATGGGTCTGGTAGTGAACGAGGGCAAGGCAAAATAAGTCCTGTGATCAAAGAAATAGTCGTCGCATTCGCGACATGGCTCCCACGTCACTGTTGACAAACATAGCTTCGGAGTTATAGATCATGGAAGCAGTTTTAACACCAACAACAACGTCTAGCCAACAGGCTAGAGAAGTAAAGTCCTCTCTCGACTAGAAAAGACCAAACTCTACTAATCCCTCACCATTCCCTCCCGTCATGCTATATAATGCGGTGGCATAAGCAATCACATCTGATTAGTCGCCGTTACTAGTGTTTCGAGAGAAAGCTTCTACTTAAGTTTTATGGTCCTTTGCGCATTGGCAACGGCGAATACAGCAGTCGTTGGAACGATGAGCTGCATGAAATATAATACGATATTAATCTGAAAAAAATACAACTTCCCTTTTCAAGCGGGAAATAGGGTTAGATCGATGAAAAAACGATTTTTTTTCATAAATTGTGAGCTATACTTTAAGGAAATGAAATCTCAAAATTTCAAACGAAAATGTTGTTATAAGTTATCGAAGTTAGTAGCTCACCTTCAGGCCTTCAGCGATAGATTTTTCAAACGTTTTGTTTTAAAACAACTCTTTTTTTAAGTATATATTATCAAAAGTTAACATAATTTTTTCTTGCAAAAAAGTTGTTAAAAGGCAAAAATCTTCGATAGCATTTAGGTTCATAAGAGAATAGAGAAATTCGAACCATAACTGTTAGTTCCAAACTCGTAACATTTCAGATGAAAATTGCTTTCAGAATATACTCAAATTTTAACCTGAAATTTAATCAGATTTTAGCCTGAAATATGACGTCGCTAATATCTTCGAGGATTTTCAGAGAAATTCCTCAAAAATATCAAAGTAAAATATAAAAATTAAATCTGGGTATAAAATATGCTCAAAGTTATAAAAATATAAATTTCTTTTTTTCAAAAAATATGCCGACCATTGAGAAACATATTTCTTATCTTAACACAAATCACTCAGAATTGATCTTTACAACATTTTTTTTAAACGATATCTAATTTTTATAATTTTTTAGAATGAAATGTTGCACGAGAATTGAAAAATAAAAATGTAAAAATAATAACGTCACTATTATAAATAAAAAGTAAAAATGCTTGAGCATTTATTTATCAACGAAAATGCGAATCCAATAAGCTTCCTTTACAAGCCATTGTGCTGCGCGCTCAAATTTCTTTCAACATGAACTTGCACTCTCTCGATACGTCGCCGCATTGCGCTCTTCCCTGACTGACAACAAAAGCAAATAGAACCGAAGTCCCGACCATCTTATGCAAGATGAAGTGCAAAAACGCAAGAAGAATGCAAAAGGAAATGCACAGAAGAGAGCAGCGCGCTTATCTCCACCGATGGCAGTTGCAAAGGGCAATACACGCAGTTAGTGCACGAGCATGTAAATGTGTGTGCGCGCAGCTTTCATGCAGAGCTGGCTGTTTTTATGCAGCAGCAACTGTAGTCGGCACTCGAAGTTAACTGAATATACATGTATGTGAGTGTATGTGTGTGTGTGAGTCTCATCGTTTTCTGTCTCACGAAATGTGTAAGCTCCAAATAGCTCTCACATTTCGTATAAACGGATGTATGTGTGTTTGTGTGACTCAAGAGAGCGGCACCACAAAAGTTGGGGCTAAATTTGCAGGCGTCACCTCCTGCTTCACACCAACACACTGGCATGTGAGCCCCCCCTATATGTATGCGTTTTGTTTGTGTGTGTGTTTGTTGTTTTGCTGCTGCATAGAGGCGAAATGGAAATTGCGATAAAACAACAAAAACGAAGCGACAACAACGACAGCCAAGCACCGGTAGCAGCAGAGGTAGTTGTAGCTGGAGCAACAGCAACAGCAACGGCACAAGCAGCGGAAACGGAATGTTGGTGGCAATAATTTTTAATATGTAATTTTCAAATAAATTTACATAAAATAATCATTCCGAAATTGTAACAGCAAATGAAGCGAAAAGCAAACATTTTTTCCTGCACTCTCGCATATATTTAGCACACGCCGAGGCAATATACAATTTTTCTAAATGGTTGCCCTGTTAATTTTGTATGATATTTAGTGTGTGTGTGTGTGCGGGGATTCATGGTGTGCAATGCTTTAGTGTTGCTATAAAAATTTAAAGCCTTGCCACTTGGCGCTTAGTTGCAGTTTGGGTGCAAGAACGTAATTGATTTGGGCATGAGAGTAGAGGGTCTATGTAATAGCATTGAGAGACGGCAGGGTTAAACCAGATTAATTGCATTTTTCGGGATTAATTCAGGAGTTACCACAGCTAACTCCGTTGCTGAATCCAAAAATAACTCTCAAAATTTTAGGGAGTTTGTGAGATTTTCGTTGGCAACATTGTTAAAAATGGCCAATTTTCATCTATTGTGAATGAAATACAAGCAACCAGCTGGTTTGGTAAAAATTGGTCGGCTAACAACCGTAATGTTTATCTTCTATCAATTTTCATTGAAAATATTATAAAAAGGACAATGAGCAGTTTATGAGAGTTTCAAACTCGCATAGCTGCCGTCTGTCACCTACAAATTTGGATCTGATTAAGTGCGCAGTTAATCCGGATTAACGCTGCCGTCTGTCAAGGCTATAAGTTAATGGATTTTAATCTAATATAATTAAAAAAAATAAAAATATACATATGTAATAATATGGAAAGTTTTGGATTCAAAAATCCAAACGATACACTTTTCAAGATTTTTTTTTATTTTTTCCGTTGGCATGGTCACCACAGGTACGCTTGTAGAAGTCCAGAAGCTGAACTCACTTTACGACGGTTTTCAAGCACACATCGGCCGGTACTACTTGAATTTCACGTACGATATTCGTACGAAGTTCCTCAGTCGTCAATGGCTTGTTGGCATAGACCATACACTTGACGTAGCCCCATAGGAAATAGTCTAATGGCGTCAAAACGCATGACCGTGGCGCCCAATTGACTGGACCATTTCATGATTTCAATAAATCGATTGTGACATTCGCTGTGTGGCTTGTGGCACCGTCTTGTTGGAACCACATATTGTCCAAGTCCATATCATGCAATTCGGACTAAAAAATATTTGGTCATCATTCAGCGGTAGCGATTCCCATTCACAGTAATGTGCTGGTCTTGATAATCATGGGAGAAGTGCGGCCCAATGAACCGCACCAAACCGTATTTTTTTGAGATACAATGATGACTGATGGAATACATGTAGATTGCTGCCTGACCAAGAACGAATATTTTGCTTATTCATGAAGCCATTCAGCCAGAAGTGAGCCTCACCGCTGAAGATGATTTTTCGATGAAAATTCGGATAATTTTCAAGTTGTTGCTCAGTCCAATTCACGAACATACGACAATTTTGGTGATCAAGCGACTTCAGTTCTTGCGTTAATTTGCTCTTTTAAGAATGCAGGCCAAGATCATTTCGCAAAATTCGCCCCAACGACGTCACAGAGATGGCCAACGCTTGAGAACGACGTGTGAGAGACGTGTGATTTGGGTCTTCCTCAATTGATGCGCTAGCGGCAGCAATATTCTCAACGCTACGAGCACTTCTTTGTCTCAGTGACACGGGCATTTTTTGTACTGTGCTTGTGTATTTAAATTTTTCCACTAGACGCTCAGTTGTAGATCTGACAGGACGATTATGACTACTATAAATTGGACGTAGCGCTCTTAAAGTTGAGGCCACTGAATCCGAATTTCGGTAGTAAATTTTAATAATTTCGATGCGTTGTTGGATCGTATATCTCACCATGTTGAAATGACAAACCTTACTGAAGAGATATGTGAAAAAAGCGGGAAAAATATGGCGTCGTTTGCTGTCCCTATGGGTCTACTTTTGTAGCGTATCTATTGCCTTTAGTTTAGAGGCCCGAATTTCGAACAATTTGATACTCGATAAAAAAATAAAAATTTTATTATACATTTTTTAACATTTATTTTTAGATATTACAATATTAAAAGAAAAAAATATTGAATTTTTTTAAAAGTTAATTATAAACATTGCAAAATTAAAAAAAAAAATAAAAAAAAATATTGAATTTCATTAAGTTACAAGTTGTTACGACTTTTTCTCGCGTAATGGTGGATCCTTAATATAAAAACGATTTTTTTAATAAAAGTTAAAATTAAAAATATAGACTTTTTGCTAGTGCCTGTCTTAAAAGGATATATAAATTTATGCCAAAATTATAATTAATAATTTTGACAAATTTTGGTGAAGCCTAAGCCGGCCAGGTTGCCACGACATTAAAATGGATATAACTTATAGAATAATTCGAAATTTGAAAGATTCGTTTGACTAGAAGTTAGCGCATATTCAAAGCATCGAAATTTGAAATGAAGAATATTTTCATTATTTTGCAATTTTAAGAATTTTTAAATATTTTTTTTTATTTTTAAATTTTTGGTTGAGAATTTTTTTTTACAGTTTTTAGATTTTTCTTTTATTCTTTAGATTTTGTTTTAATAAGCGATATGCTAAGGGCTAAGCAAAGCTTTAGTGATACAATCTCAAATAGAAATAATTTCTCCAAACAAAAAAATCAAAAATACTATATTTAAGATGTTCCTAAGCAATGGAAAATATAAAAGTAAGAAATGTAAAATTAAAAAAAAAAAACTATTTTTCGCGAGAACAACGTAAAATATGTATAATATATGAATTTAAAGTGACTTACAAAAAAAAAAAAAAATTTAAATTTGACTTAAAGGTTGAAGGACTTTTACTTGACGATCTTTGTCTTCAGTAACAATCAAAACCATTATTTGTATATACATATTGTAGTCCTGTATTGTCTTCTACGCCATTGTGCAACTACAGAGCGACATCAGTTAAGAGACGACAACTGATTTTTGCTGCTGTCAGAAATGTCAAAACCGAGAGATCCTGCTTCAACAGTATCAAAGCAAGACTTGGGCAGGCACAGTCACAACAGCAGCGAAGCTACACAAGCGCGCTTAATGAGTCGCTGTGACTTAGTGTGCAAAAATATACATACAAACAGATGTACTTTATATATGTATATATGTATACATGCAAAAGCCTTAGAAGCACGCACCACAGCATCGCTCACCTACATTCCACAACATGCTGTGGGATTCTTGCGTTCATTTCATTTTTCGTGTGTCCATCGCTTAAAGCGATTTCGTAAATTACATTTCCGGCAATAAATTTGCATACCTCTGGCATCTTTCTAAATTGCTATCGTTTGTAACATGCGCCGCCACCAACACCAACACCGACACCACAACCAGCAGTATAACCGCCAACACCAAATGCCCGAGTCTCAACGCAACTCACACTCGCGCTGAGGCAGGCCACGACGCAGTCGAAATATATGCGAGTATACGATATTTTTTGCCTTCAAGCGCCCTTCATGTCATTCTAATGTGCGACGCACATACATTTACACACACACACACACACAGGCACTCAGCAGCGACCTGCCTACCCACCTACTCGATTCGTGGTGCCCTTTTGCCCTTCTTCCGGTCGTCTTCGCAGAGTATTGGTTGCTGTTGTTGTTGTTGTTTTTATTGGTTTGAAGATGCGCTCGCGCGCTGGCTTGCTTTATTGCTATTATTGTTCTGCGCAATTTCTTTGTTATCGCCAATGTGCGCGTTCTTGCTGTTGTTGCTATTGTTGTTGTTTTGATTTCGTAAGCATATTTCTTATGCACAACAACGCACATAGTTGGCAGCGCCCTTCCCTCTCATTGCACTACCACACCTCGCTGACCGACCGCAGCAGCAGCAGCCGCCGTTCAACTACACGCCCCACCACCACGACCACATCAGCAATTTCATTATCCACCTTCTCTCACCTATACCTAGATATCCCTACACTGGAGCTCGCGCCTCGCTGTGGCCCTTGCCACAACTGTAAAGCAAAATGTGTGGGAGTGTGGGTGTAGGCGCTCGCCTAAGAAAACGAAATTCGACCTAAAATTTCTTTGGTTTGGTTCGCGTTGCTCCCATTCAAGCACTTAGTATGCCATCTTCGGCTGAAAGCTCGAATTATGCATTACACGAAAATATATGCAGATATTTGAATGTGTGTGTGTGTGCGTGTGTTTGTTTAGTGGGCACATTTTTTCCAATTTACGTAATAATGCGAAACTTTTTCCCCATTTTAGATCATATTTTCTGATATGAGCCAAGGCAAAGTGTTTAAGGAAATAATTTTTGTTTGAAATTTCAAAAGTTGTGCGGAAGTGATAAAGTAACGCAAAAGCTGCAAGTAAGTCAGCGTGCGCCACGAAGTAAGGTGTAAAGTGTGAGTGTGTGCAAAATGTGAATTTATTGGTGTTTAACTTTTAAATTGTTTGAAATAATTGCGCATTTATGCGAAATTCTGGTTGTAAAACAAACTTGCGGTCAAGTGGTGTTAAGGACCAGCGAATTTATATTAATATTCTTATATCTATTTTGATTGCTAAACTCTTAAAAGAGAGGGTTGTGGGCATAAACACGTAAAATATGGTGTTTAAGGCGAGTTAATTGTAAATTTTGTAGATATTTTCAGATTTTTCGAATTTTTCGAATTTTTCGAATTTCATGTTAAACACCAAAATCATCAATAAACTCGAGTTTAAGGCGGAACGAGACAATTTATCAAATTATCATTGAACCCGATAATAAAATTACCAAAATTATCAATAAACACCAGTTTTATTACCAATAAGCACTAGTTTGAGGAATAACTCGGAAATTAAAAAAATATCGATAAAAACGAGTTTATAGAGTAGGTGAAAATTATTTCAATAAACTCAAGTATAAAACGAAGCGAGCGAATTATTAAAATATGAATAAACTCGAGTTTACGGAATAATGCGGAAGTTACTATAATTTTCAATAAACTCGAGTTTATGGGGCAACGTGGAAATCACTAAAAATATCAATTAACTGAATTTTGTTAGTTAACGTGAAAATAACGGTTATTATAAATTAACACGAGTTTAAGGCTTAACGAGAGAAACGAAAATTATTAATAAACTCGAGTTTATGAAGTAATGTGAAAATTAAAAAAATATCAATTAACTCGAGTTTAAAGTTTATGAAATTAAATAGGTAGTGTTATAAATAAACTCGAGTTATGATGCAATGTCAAAATTGCCAGAACTACAACAAAACTTGAGCTTATGAAAAAAGCAAAAAAAAATCATCGTAGTATGAAACCCATTGAAGAAAGAAAGACAAAACACAAAATGGAAGGAAAAATAATTTACAGGCGATTTGAGGTTGGGAAGAGTAAGCGGTGTGTGCCTGAATTTTTAAGCTTTTAAAACGAATTACCTCGACTTCCAGCAAAACTAAACGCAAAATTATTGTGAATTAAATTTTTCGGGTTTCATTTCCATTAAAAAATTTTTTTTTTTTTTTTGACAAATATACTGAGATCTTAAATTATTTGTTTTTTCCTTATTTAAAGTTAATATCGAAAAAGCTTCTTATTTTCGATAAAAAAAATTGTCAACAACTCACAACAAAAATAATTTTTTTTTTATTTGGGGAACTTTAAAATGAAATTGGCCCCCCTTCTAACTGCCATAAGTTATGTTATTAGTCATTAATTTAGTTGCTATTAGTTAATTGTTTAGAAAATGTGTGTCAATTAAGACTTAAATGTTACAACTGATATTTAATTAAGTCAAATCAGAGTGCCATCTTTCAATATTTAACAGTTCAGTTAACTTCCGAACTTAATTGTTTAACTTTGATCACACTTGAGGGTGAACTGATTGCCTGAAAATTTGTTTAGAATTATTAAGGTTAATTGAAATGATTAAAATTTGCTTAAAAGAGAGAGTAAGCACGCATATTGTTTATATTAGAGAGTAAGCACTCATACTGTGTATGGAATACTTTTTGGTCTTTTCCCTTTCACTACTCTGAAGGAATACAAGAATCAGTAACATATTATATAAGAGAACTAACGACTTACTATTAGCAAGTAAATTTTATTACACAAATTATCAAAATAAAGTTGTGATTACAAGTTATAGACATAAATACAATCGAATATACGCCGCCGTCTCGTTCTTAACCGAAAACCAGTTAAAGTATCTGTTAGATACCCGAGTGAAGGCAGCGCCATGTGAATTTTTATTTTCCTACAACCGACTAACTTTGTGACCTCAACTGGCAGCACAGTTTTCCAACTGCCAACAAAAAAATAACAACAAAAACAAAAAAAGCCGACGCTTACACTTTCCCAGCTGCCAAATACCGCCAGTAAGCCAAATACCTGCAGGGATTTTCCCACGCAACAGTTAAAGCGAGCAACAAACAAATCGCATTTGTATGCGTTCTGCTGATGATGCCGGTGTCTGACTTTGCCACGCTATACCCATGCATAAGCGCGAGCGGGTGTGTGTGTGTCATTGCCGGCATGTTGTTGCACCAACAGGTTGCTGCATTTTACGAGTGTGTGACGCGTCGCGATGTTCAAATGATTTTTTATTACAACTGGGGATGCCGTGCCGTGCCATGCTTTGCACCATATAGTTCCACTATTGTTGATATGCGCTAGTTTTGCTGCTGTTGTTGTTGTTGTTGCTGCTGGTTGTTTCGACTGGCTGGCATATAAAAGCTATAAAAGCATAGCGCAGCGCAGCGCAGCATTTGGAAAAATATGGGTCGGCAAATAGGGCAAAGCAAGTTTTTTAGTGATGCAACACGCACGAGCGAGTAGACAAATCGACGCGTGGATGTGTGTGTGTGTATGGTGTATGAGTGTGTGTTGCATATCAAAATTTGCCAACCAAATGCAATGGAATATTTAAACCGTTTGCTACGTGGTGATTGTGGTAGGGTGTTGCTGCTGCGACTACACATACAAATGTTTACTTGTATGTTGCAACATACGTGGCAAACAGGAGCGCATGACGTGCAACGCAAATACATGCATATCTACAGCTACAAAAGCGCGATTGCAAACGTGTGGCATAAATTCAAATACCGTAAAAATAAATTTGCCACATTTTGCATACATGTGTGTGTGTGTGCGTATGTGTTGCAAGTGAAAACAAAAGCCGAAACACCGAATTTCAATTTTTGCAGCAAACACCACCAATCAACTGTGCGGCTGCTAAGTGGCAATGTTGCAACAAGCGTTGTGCTGGGGTTGCATGCAACACATGCAAGGCAAAGTTTTTTTGCACACATGCTGCTACATTGTGCCAATGACCATGGCTGGTGGTCCGGCTGTGTTGACTAAAAGCTTTATTTTGGCGAGGGTTGCACAGCTGCCCTATGTGCCACACACACACTTGCAACAAAACAATGTGGCGAATTTTTTTTCGCATAGCGTCAGTGGCACGGATGCGGATGCGCGCTATAACGCTGTCTGTGCCACACATGGCATGCCGCCACACACACACATGCCACAAGCACATGTGTGCATATATGTTGGCTGGCTGTTTGTCATATAGGCGCCGATAACAAATCAATTGCAATTGCAAACGAGTGACGGCATTGAATTGTTGCACTCTAGTGGCGGCGTGCATTCAAGTGTTGACTGTGCGTCCGCCAGCGCATTTGACCTGATTTTCCGCGGCGCGTAGTTGAATGCAAACTTGCAACGTGTGTTGCAAGCAAAAAGTTTGCAAAAAATGCGCGAGTTGTAAAAACGTTGCATGTTGCAATGCCGCGCGCTAAATCAGTTACTGTGTATATTTGAAAATGTAGACACGTCTGCGTTGGCTGGCTGGCTGGCAGCTCGTGGCGGTTTTCCACAGACGCGTCTGCGGCAAGTGGTGTTGCATTTGCGCGCTTCTGCCGCTGGCAGGCGAAAAGTGTGCCGCACCGCCTTTGCACTAACGCGGCGGATTTCTTTTCCATTTTTTTTGTTTTGTTTTTGTGCCTGCATTTGTGCTACATGTGTCTGGTTGCACGTCGGCGGTGACGGCTGCTGCTAACTTGCCACACATACAAACAAACAGTCACGCTGCATGTCGCGATTATACTGTGCGCGCTTGTTGTTTGTTAGCAGCCGTTAGTTGGTTTTGTTGTTGTTATTTTTGTTGTTGTGGCAACATAAAACAGCACCCGTTCGTCAACAATGTCTACAGCGCGTTGTCATTGCCAATGCCACTGCCACCGGTGTTGGCGCGCTCCAAACAATTGTTGCTGGCTTTGTTGTTGTTGTCGTTGCTGACGCCTGCATAAGTCCCTTGGCCTGGTTGGAGGCATGTATTGCAGTCTGCTATTCCCACTTGCAACACAAAACTTTTACGCGCTTTGCTTTGATGCTGTTATTGTAAAAGAAAACAACAAACAACAATGCTGCGTAAAACGCATTTTATGAATGAGTTGTGCACACACACACTGCCACAAAGTTACATTTGCAAATAAACCTCAATTTGTATTTGCATTTATATGCATGCGAGGCATACTTTAAGGCGCTGCCGATTTTCATTTCAATTGCCATTGTATCGCCGCAGCTGTGACCTTCAAATGCGAGCGCTTGTTGCCGACTTTTCAAGTTCAGAATGTCAACAAGCCGTTCAAGAATTTTCGTATACTCCCCTCACTCGTGTTGCCCTTGTTGTTGTGCTTGCCTTTTGCCGCCTTGTGGCCTTTGGCTGGCTTAAGTGGCCAGTTTTTTGTGCTTCGGCTGCTGCTTGCTCTGCTTCTTTCTAATCAACCGACTGGCGTTTTATTGTTGCTACAATTACCATTGTTAATGCGTTTACAGCTGTTGTTGTTGTTGTTGCTATCTTTGTAAATCATGCTTTGCTGCAATGCCAAGTCTGCTGCTGTCGTCTGGTGAAAAGTTTACTTTCATTGCTCGCTTGCTTGGAGCGCTGCAGGCGCGCCGGCAAGCAGGCAATCGCACTTAACATTCTCACTGGGGCATGCATGTATAACGGGAAATACTCAAACATACATATATACATACACCTTCACACATAAATACCGTCTACACTACAAATAGTGCATGCAAAAGTATTTTTATCCAGAAAAAAAGTTTATATGAATTTTTTCAGTCTTGTCCGGATCTGTGGCACGTGCTGCCTTTCTAAATGCCTTCACTTGGTCTTTTTCCCTTTCATGTCGGCTTGTATATTTCCTTTTACAGCTCTCCCGGGCTACATATCACAGTTGCCACTGCTGTTGCTGCTGCTGCTGCTGCTTGGCTGGCAATGTACAAGCATGCGCCCAACAACAATCGTTTGTCGCAGTCGCTCGATGCGGATGCCCCTTTGTGTGGCAAATGTTACTTTAGCTTGTTTTCCTCAGCACCACCGCCTGTCGCAGTGCTTTCTGCTTGCCCCACCGCTCTTTGCCTGCCTCACTCCTTTCTGCTCGCTTGTTTGCTGCTGACTGCTGGCTGCCAGTGCCTTTCTCACCTTGTTCTACAATTTTTTCCAACGTCTCGTTTCACTTCATCGTGATTACGCAACTATTTTTATTTTCATTTTCATTTTGTTTTTGCCTTTTTCCTTTCTAGCTTGCCCCGGCATTAAGTGTTGCACCCGAAAAGGAAGTGTAGCTTGGAAAAAAAGTTAATGTCTGCATCGGTTTGCTGTGTTTCATCGAATTGTGGCAGGAAATCCCTGGCAAGCCGGTGTAATGAACCAACATATCTATGTATATCTGTTTGTACGTGTGTGTCTGTGATATTGTGCTGTACAACTGCACAGCTGGGGTTGAGCAAGATTTGCGCAAAACCGTGAAAGGGTAAAAGTTATGCGAGAGTGCGGAAGTGAAAAAATATTCCTTTGAAGGGCAAACAATTATTAAATGGATGGTCTAATGATTGACTTCCATCTCTGTTTCGCCGTAAAGGAAACTGGTTGGCTGGTGAATTTTTTGACCGGAAAGGTCAGTTCGTGATTGTCGTTTGTTGGGTCGTGGATCATACGTTGAGATTATACCGTATTCTGGTAATTATTTCGTAGTAGCATTGAACTTGAAACATGCTATTAGACGCGGGTATCAGAAGCATTAAGGTCTTAATTGAATTTTTTAAACAGAAAGTGTTAGCTAAAAGTGTATGAGAATCATATTGCTAGTCTATTATTCTATGCGGAAAATGTTTGGAAAAGAGTAGCTACTGGAGAGCAGTCTATAGCGTATGGAAGCTGAGTACTGTAATACTCTGTAAGCATGCTGATTAGATATTGACTATTTTTGTCTCTCATTCATTATTCAATCCGAAAATAAAAGCAGACATTCTCAACCCCAATGACTATACCTCGCGGGTTGCCTTCCTTTCCTTGCGGATTGCTGATTTTAAATCCTTCTGACTAATATTCATTATTCTACTTGAGAGTCAGAGAAAATTCGAAAGTTTTACAGATCGAACATATAAAAAAACTGTCTTTCAAAATATTAGTCTAATGTAAGGTTCAATAGACCTTAGGTTGCGGTGCAATCCTCATCTGTACTATAATGTATACAAGCAGGATTAAAGTCCTTTTTGCGTCTATTCAGTACTTATTAGATAAGAAAGTCATAACTTAGTATGAGAAAGTTAACTTAGTTTGCAGAAAGCCGGAAATCGCCAAGCCAGTTTGGTTGGTATGATTTTAAGATGCATTCCTCAACCTGTGACCATCATGAAAATCATTTTCGGTTGCTAAGATTGTTTCTTATGCTGAAATTAGATTTGTTAATGCAGATTTGAGTCCAAGCAGACCGAGTAATAATCGAATGGGTTAAGTTAGGTTAGACGATTAATCCAAAATGCTTTCCACTTGGACAACTGAGAATTCTGGTCCATAGGGATTCCTAAATACTATAAAGTATTGTTCCATCCCTATAGAACTTCGTTGCCTTGGTGACCATGAATAAATCAATCCAATTTTTGGCACCGCATTTTGATGTGAATCTGTGAGTGAGGGCATCAATCAGTATAAATGGTTGTCAGAAGGGGTAAAGTTAATCCAACTGAGAACTCTGGTCTATAGTGATACCGAAGTACTTCAAAGTATTATTTCTTTGATAATACCCTCTAACTTCGGGAAAGCTCTTTGAGCCTGCCTCAATATTACTATTCTTTTAAATAATTTGTCAACGCGGCTGATGTTGATTCTGGTTACTTCATCAGGTTCACTAAAGATAAGACTGCAGAGATGTTTCAACCAAAGACTTCAAAAAGCTAGACAATTGAATTAACTGTATCCATAAAACTTTGACAATTAACGTCCTACACGATTTGCAGCTTTACCGCATGCACGTCTGTTGGACATGAAATTTAGTGTTGAGCTGTTTAGTCGAAGATACCGAAACCCGTATGATCGTCTTCTTCGGACTCAGACTCTTTTTTCGGCAGCTGAGGGCATGTAGTTCGGCAGATCGTTTGTGTTCTGTGTTAGGCCAGTAGTAACTCGCAGACACAAAGGAGCTTGTTGTTGACCAGCAGCTGCTAAGCTCACCCGAAGTCCAGTGCTCTAGTGTCAGAACGTAAGAAGGAGATCAGTCTCGTTGGCAATCCGATGTAATCCGTACGTGAGTGCCGGATCCAATAAGTGGTTTTAGTTTCATTACCAAGTAATGCAGCTCGAGTCTTTATATCTCAAAGCGTCTCAAAGAGCAATTTTTGAAGTTTTAGTTCTCTGAATTACTATTAAGGTTGCTTAGCTCCAACAAATAAGATGAATGAAGGCCTTTCAAGAATGTACTACAACCAAGTTTAGTGAGGACCAACTATCGGTTAATTAAATGGTTATTTTTGGTAAGTAGGTACTGTTGAAGAATATTATAGCAGCTGTCTGAAAGTTTCCAAGGTTTATAGGACTTTCTTCTTCTTTACTTATTTTAGCCGATAGTCGTTTCTTCTTTTTAATGGCGCTAATTGGATATTCCAAGCGAAATATTTTTATGGAGGTCTTCCTCTTTTTCTGCTTCCTCCGGCGGGTTGCGGAAATTTTTTATTTTTTCTTGAAGACCTAATCTAAACATTGAATAAAACTTAAAATATTTTTTTTTGGCAACAAAAAATAAGCTTTTCGATTTTTAATCCTGCAAACATTAAAATCTCTATCTTTTTATAGGATATGAGAGCATTTGAAAGAGGTAGAGGTGTTAGGTATATTGTAAGTAAAGTCGAAACTTACTTGTTTTCAGATTAAAATTGTGGCTCTCAAAATGCACCTCTGAAGTTTGAATATACTTCAGTTTTAGTCATCCAAGCCTATGAGTGGTACAAAGCTTTCGAAAACGGTCGAGAGATCGTTGAAACCATGCTTCGTGCTGGAAGACCTTCGACCTCTTCAACTGATGAAAATACTAAAAAAGGATATGGTACATCTCTCGCCAGTTCGTCCGAATGATTTTAGGAATAAAACGCGTTCTTGCTCGACTGGTCCCGATAAAGCTGATTTTTTTTTTTTCAAAAATAGTACCGTAAACAGTCTCTTTGGACATGGTTGATCGTTCGAATTCCGAACACATATTCATGGAGAGCATTATAACTGCCGATGACACATGGATTGATAAGTTTTACATGCAAAGAAGTCAACAATCATAGGAATTGAACCCGTTTTCAGTCGATCGAAGAGAAGTGTTTATGAAAAGTGTTTCGAGGACTGGAAAAATCGTTGGCATAAGTGTACTACATCTGGCGGGGATTACTTTAAAGGCGACAAAATAAAGTTTAATGAATGATTAAATATTTTGCATTTTATTTCAAAATTTCGGATACTTTTTTGTCACAATGTATACAGGTAATCGATTCAAAATACGATACATCTCAGCTTACAATTAGACAAACTGTGAAAATAAATTTTCCAACTTCCTTTTGTATCAAAAATTTTCATTCAAGAGTTTGCCAGAATCTCCCACGCACAATAGACGCCTAGGCCGTTGACTCATTTGCACGCAACTCGTAAACAAAACACACTTATACATACAATATATATAGACATAGGTACATCGGTACACCTACAATAGAAAATCCCGCTCATGCGAGTATGTATGTATGTGCGTCATAATCGTTCAAGTTCAGTCAAGTTCAACTTTGTTTTCATTTCGCATTTTCCGCTTTGCCATTTTGCCTACAGCTCAGCTTTCCAGCAGCGAGCGCAGAGAACCTTGCACAAAAAACCAGGCAGTAATCGTTACCCAAAAATACACACACACACACACACGCACGCACGTCATAAATATAAATACGGATGCAGACGTTATAAATAGCAACAAAAACAATGCGGCAAATAGCAAGAACAACAACAGCAACACTTGTGTGTGTATCAAACAATAGGGAAATGCTCGCATTGCTCCCATAATAACAACAAAATGCACGCACCAGCATTTAGCAGACGCAAAAAGTTTGTCCTGTGGCAATGATTTGCCGAAAATATGAGTGGCAGCTCAGACGCACCCAAACCCGTAGCTGGTGCCCAAGCAACCCAAATCACAACACAAAGCGGCCAAGAAAAAGTCAAGTCAAGTTGAGGCAAGTGAATTGTTGCCGTACAAGCATGCTTGAGTGTATTGTTGTTGTTGCTGTTGTTTTCTGGGGTTACTTGTGCAGCTTTCGATTTTCGGTTTGTCGTTGTTGTTGGTGTAGTTGATTTCGATGTTGACTGCGTCGTGCTAAATGCTCCCCAAGGAGCAGACGTGTTGAGCACGTGTTATATTTACTAATTTTAGCTATTTTTCCTTTATTCCTAGTAAGCAGCTTATATATTTTGGACTATTGTTGTTGTTATTTGTAAAATTTTTCGTTTCTATTTTGATTTTGATATTTTGTGTTTTGGGGTTTCCCAATGTCGGCGTGCCAAGTGTGAAGGTAAAATCGAAAATTTTATTTATGCTCAAAATATTTATTTGAATTGAAGAGTAATTGTATAGAAATAACAGTTAAATGTGTTTGTAGTTGTTGTTAGTGTTGTCTGGGTTGTCTATGACGAGGCAATTGCCTGAAAGTTGCCAAAAATGAATGAATTTCAGTGAGCACAGTCGGTTTGGGCGGCTCGAAAATTTTTGCAGACATGCTATTCTCTGGCTTCGGTTTGTTGTTGTGTGTATATTTATGTATGTATATGTTTATTATTATAACCTATACATGTGCATATTAGTACCAATATGTATATTATTACCTATACATATGCATATTATTATACACATACATATATGTATATTTGCTCGAGCTTTGCCTGCGCAACATCGTGCGGTTGCTCCGCCTGTGGGCTTTTGGGTTGCGTATTATTTGTGCTCGTTCTTCTATTGCATTTACGCTTTACTTTCGTGTGTTCCTTCGTTATGCTTTGTTCAGCATTTTGTGCGCCATCACTTCTACATTTCCGTTTCCGGTCAATTATGTCTGCTTCCGTTACGAGAAAATGCTTTTGAATCAGTTGAAAATGCAGTGATTTTTGTTTTTGTGCTTCTTGTTAGACCAGAGAGCTTGAGAAAGCAGGGAATTGGTAATGTGTACTATAAGTGTGAGTGAGGGTATATACTCGTATAAGTGAAGATATATGTATATATAAAATAAATTTCAACTTGTAGCTTTCGTTTTTAGTTAAGAAGGACAACTCGTGAAAAATTAAAAAAAAATCGATGTTTTTATACTCCAAAAGTTTATACCTTTAAAAATAACGTAAATAAATTTTAACACAAAGCCTTTTCTAGCAGAGATTTTTTTGATTTCATCCATCTTATAGACCGAAATCACTGCAGCAGTGAACGACCTTTTTGTTACCGCCTCGAAGATAGCGTCAGCCAAATAACAAATTCATAGCATTTCTTGCCGTTTAAGTAGACTATAATATTGGGTTGAAAACTATAATTGTGAAATTTGAATATTTATCTAAGAAAACCTTGCATAATATTATTATTCAAAGTACTACTATATGCAGGGAAAGAATTCGGAGTACACCACACATCGATAATCGAAGAAAATTGGCAACATAGCCTTTTTTTTTGCTCCGCTTTGATGTGGTTTTTCCGGCTTCGGCTCACCTTTGCCACGATATACGACACAGATGTTACTGACAGTCATACCAACCTAAAAAACAGAATATTTCGACGAATGAGTTTTCGCAAGAACTTTAAATTTAAAAATCTTACTATATTTTGCCCACAGTAGTATGGCTCACCTGACGCTATAACATTTTCCTATCTCTCTGGCAATCAATAGACTTCATCCCTAAAGAATTTCGTTGATTTGGTGGCCATAATGAATGAATCAATTTTTGATTCTACTGATGTGAATCTCTCTGCTCGCAGAAGGGGGTGTGGGCTATAAAAGTGAGCAAATCTTTTCAACAGATGTTCTGAAAATATTTTTAACCGGCCTTGGAACAACGGTATAAAAACAAATGGAATTATGAGAATCTGTAGCTAAGGGAAGTATTGACCAAACTGAACCCACTCTTTCAACACTAACATACTATTACCAGAAGAATGTTTTCTCCATTTCCATAATATATTTGACAGATTGGCCGCGTTTTTTGTTAAAAAGTCAGCCACTGATACTATGATCAACATATCAGGTATCTGGGGGCTTGGAAGGGTGCAATAATTTCCTAAAAGTTTTTTTTAAGATCGAGAGTTGTCATAATAGAAAATTATTGTTTCGCATTTAGTCGCTAGTTCCAAGCGTTTTTCGGCAATCACTCGTTTCAATTTGATGAATTGTTTTTAATAGCATTCACCATAAATGGTTTCACCAAGTTTTGTAATGTTAATATTAACATAATAAAATTGAAATTGTTTCGAAATATGGCTAGAAAGAAAATATATTGAATATCGCTCAATTCGACGCGAAATCTCATTTTGAGTGATGAAACATATTCAATAATCAGTATTTAGAATTGAAAGAATAGCACTCAGCTTCTTCATTCAGCGCTAAAAATATAGAAAAACTTGGTTTTCGAGGTTGGCAATAGAAATTCGATCTGAAGTATGAAATATATGTTTGTGAAGAGGCTGTTTTCTTCTTTTCGTTGTGGGTGTTTTTTATGAGGCGGGTTCCAAATACAGTGCACAACACTGGACAGAGCTATAAGCACCTAAGCGGTTTCTACGCCAATAAAAAGAAAACGGACGTGAAGTTTGACAGACATTTAGTAATTCTTTTTGCTTTAGTATTTTCAAGATATTATGTTATTCGATCTTAAGATCCAGATGGGAGGTATAAAAAGTTTTTTATTTCAGGTAGAGCCTCCTGGAGGCAAGGAAAAGAAAATTATTATTCAATAAAAATGTGCTTCGAAGCATTTATAATTTAGTTTGGTTTTCAAAAGAAAGGGTTTTCTGTATACAGTTTTTAAATATAGAGCTCAGAACCTTTTCGTGAAAAAGACTAAAAAAATTAAATTTTGACAAATCTTAAAAAAAAAAAAATGGCTTACATCATTGATGGACAGCACTAAAATATCCAATTTATGTGTTATTGGCAATGTGAATCCAAATTTAACTACTAACGGTATTACCTTAAGCTCGTGCAACCTCGAAAAGCAGCATTATTACATACACCCAAAAGTGTTTCACAAGTTCAAAAAATGTATTTTCAAGGTGCCAACTTGATTTTGACAGCTTTTAGATGATACTGGAAATTTTGTTGCATTGATTTTGTGTAATTCTCAACCAGTTTAAGACATTTTAAGCGAACGCTATTTGTAACTGAATATTTCGCTACAATGAGTTTCTAATTCTCAACCAGTTTAACATATTTTAAAGGAACCTTATTTGTAAAAATCAGTTAGATCAGTGCAACTTTAGCTGAAAGCAGATGTGACATTATAAAATTATGAAATATAAGCTGCTTGTAACACAAACAACAGTTATATAATATATTGTATATGTAAATTCTAATTCTCATATACTTAAATAAAGATAAGACTTAAGTTCGCCTTCTTAGCTAAGAATATCGCGAGAGCGAAAAATTGAAAACTGAGTTCCTTTATTGCTATGCTTAAACTAGATAAATGTATCCCTATAGATAGCTGCTAATTAAGCCTAATGTGAAGTTGAAATCAACCTTCAACCTTTGTGGAACGTTGTTCTTGGGGGCCATGTTAATTGTCATCTTTTGTACTTAAGCATCTTTGCACTTTACAAATGTCTATAATTATCGCAGTGACCACAAAACAACAACAAAAAGCCATAAGCGAGCAGCATACATATGCATAAATATCTCTGTAGCAGGCAACAAAAGTGCTCATTGTAATTTTAGACCGTACGACTAAGCCGGGACTTTGCCAGTAATATAATCCTTAAATCGTCTTTTTGCGTATTTCGACGTCGAGCATTTCGCTGTGTGTGTGTGTAAGTCAAATGTGTGTAGCAGTATTTTGTTGCTGCTGCTATTTCGGGTGTGCATTCGTAGACGCTAACAACCCAAACGACAGTGTCAGGTTCGTGTGGACCAAATGGCGTCGTTCGTAAGCGCACAGTGATTCCTAAAAGGTGAAAGTTGTGACAGAAGTAATATACAATTTGAAAGCAGAAGTAAACAGTCAACCAGTTAGTAATACTAAATTCAAAATTTTTGGATCTTGAGAGGAGTTGCGCTATTTTAATAACCTGAACCCTCAAGCCCTTGTATGGGAAACTCCTCTATTTGACTAGGCATCTTGAGGAAATTTTGTACAGATTATTATGCAAGACAAAGGTACTATCTCTGAAGAAATAGTTCGCATCGTATTACTATAGCATATAGCCGCCATACAAATTGACCCATGGAACCAAGCCAGTTCGTGTCTGGAAAACTGCTTCGGAGCATTCGAGTTTTTCTTTTTTATTTTTCATTAATTTTAAAAATTGCCAAAACTAAATATTCTCTCGAACAACACTTTCACCCTTTCGCCCCACTGTGCCCACAAGTTTACGGCGCATACCAGTGAAATTCTTTCAGTTGGGCCCACCACAGAATCAGGCAGAGCTAAAACAGCTCGATATTGGACCAGCCAACAAGGCACCGCTCGGCAGCGGCACTTTTGTGCAAACGAAAGAAGAAGAAGCAGCTACGGGTAAGAGCACAGAGGGTGTGTGCAAAGCGCAGAAAATCGATAAGCCTCAGACGTAAACCGCCCCAAAAGTGCCACTGACAGTCACGAGCATAAATGGCTGTGTGTGTCCGTCCTGGTGGCTGATTAAACGTTTGTCGTGTGTACGCGTGAGTGTTTGTGTGTGTGTGTGAGTGTGTAAAGAGCATTTATGTGCAGTAAAAGAGCAAAAGCGTGATAGAGATAGCAAGTGTAACTGACATTTTCACACTCAACTGTAGTAGTATCTTTCATTGTCATATTCCATTTTGCATCGTATTCGTGCTGAGGCGATTCCTTGCGTCGTCGACTTGCTGCTGCTCGGCGACCTTACCGTGTTTTTTCGCACCAACACCAACACTAATACACCAGCACCAGCAGCAGCACTTTTGTTGCGCTGAACTCCATTTCGCTTGTGGGTGTGTGTGTGTTTGCATTGTCTCGCAGCATTGTCACTGGGTTCTCGCGCATTTTGCCACTTCTTTTTCGTGGAGTTTCTTTGTGCATATGTGTGCGGGGTATACTATCTTGTGCATTGGGGAGTCACAGGGTCACTTGCCTTGCGTCGTCGCCGACGGTGTTGTCTGGTCGTCGCTCATTTGTTCGCTACGTGCTGCTCCACACCAATTGTCCGACATTGGAGCGTCTTCAGTTTTGGCCAAACATTGTCTGTTGTGTGCTCTCTCATTGGTGCGGACGCTTTGGCAGCGCTTTTCTTTGGAGAGCGCGTCACTGGAGCGTCTGCTCTGTGGCGCATAGCTGCGGTTTTCGCGCACTTTTCTTTGTTTTCCGGTTTGCAGCAGGCTACTTTCAATTTGCAGGGTTGTTGGCTTTTGATTTTGATCATCGTGTAAGTTCGTAAGGTGGCAGGACGGACTTCGTGTTGGGCAAGTATTTGTCCTCTCATAATTTTTTTAGTAATTTTTTTTTAGTTGTTTTTTGTTTTTGCTTAATTTAAATTAAATATTTTGGAATTTTTAAATATTTAAATATAATTAGAAAAAATTAATTAAATTTTATTTAAAAATGTTTTGGTATTAGATTTTGCTTATTATTTATAGCAAACCCCATAAAAAAAATTAATTAAATTAAATAAATAAATTTAATTAATTTAAATTATTAAATTAAATAAATAAATTTAATTAATTTTTTTCTATTGTTAATTAATTATTATTATTACTTTTTTTAATTTTTATGTCTTATTATAAATAAATATGTGATGTTTCTTAATTTATTATTGTTAATTAATTAAAAAAAAATGAAACTAATTAAAGATTTCTTTAGTTCAAATAGAATATTGTTTTTTTATAATTTTTTTTTAATTTTTCATTTAATGCATTTTTTATATGTTTCATAATTAATATTTTTAAAGGATTAATTTTTTTTAATTTTTGCCTTGCCTTACCTTTTTGCCTATTCAACCACTTTTCCTAACTATTTTTAATTATTATTATATTTTTTAATTTCAATTAATATTATAATTAATTTGTTAACCTTAATTAATTAATAAAATTAATTAATATTTTTTTTAAATTTAGTTTAGTACATTGTTTTTATATATGTTTTTTTTTAATTTTTTAATTTAATGTGGGTTTTTTTCTCTTTCATAATTAATGTTTTTAATGGCTTAATTTTTTTGTTAATTTTTGCCTCCTTTCTTCATTTTGTATTCAAACACTACTCCTAACTATTCTTAATTATTATTATTTTTTTTATTTTAATTCTTATTATAACTTAATATCCAGGTTTTTCTTTTTAATGTTAATTAATAATGAAATTAATTAATGCTTTTTAATAAATAATTTATAATTTTTATATTGCATGTGAATTTGTTAATATGCGGATTTTTTCTAATATATATATTTAATTTTTTTAATCAATTTACATTGCCTTTAATTTGTCATTTAGTTTCGAACCACTTTTCCTAAATTTTTTTATTAATTATCAATTTTTTTTTACTTCTAATTATAATTAAATAGCGTGATTTTTGCTTTTTAAATTCTTGATTTATTTCTTTAGTTTTAATCAATAATAATTACAACATTAATTAATTATAATTTAAAAAATTAGTATATTAATAAATGTTTTCTAATTTAATAATTTATTATGAAAATGTCATATGTGTTTTTGTTTTTAATGTGGGTGTTGCAGAATTAAAATTTTTAATTAAATATTTTTTTTTAATATTTCTTTGTTTATTTTGTTTTCAACCCCTTTTCCTAACCTCGAACTCTACTACCCATTTTATCAATTTTTAACGGATTTCCTGTTCTTGCACACACATGCAAAAAGTACACGTAATAACTGTTTCTGTCTATATGTAGGCGATATTTGCTGCTTTGCTGACGTCGTCGTGCAGTTTTTCATTGCTTTTCATTTATTTCTAACTCAAACACATACATTCTCTAACAGTTTACATATACACAAATACATACATACAGTCACACATTTACATATGTATATACAAACATACATACATATATATAAGTGCACAACCTTACACAGCGGCCAGGCTAGTGCAATTTGTATTACTAGCTGTTTGCTTAAAGTGGTTGCGCACGGCGTATGAGCTACATCTGAGCTCTGCTGGCTCTCTTTCCTTTCGTATACGCTTATAGCCCGTCCAAATGCTGCTGTTTTCTACACTTTCTTTCACATGTATCTTCCCTACAATTTTTTGTTATTTTTATATTTGTTGCTGCTGTTGTGGCTGGTGTTTTTCTTTATCTGCATTTACTCTCTCCACCGTCAACTTCAATTTGCCTCATTCGCCTGCTTTGTAGTGCCGCCACCCGAAACCACCCCCCGCCGTACAACGCTGCTGACTCGTAATTGAAATTTGTGGCTGCATCAATATTTGCCATTTTCTTGTTTTTTATTGCTTCTGTCAGGTAATTAAAAATTTTCCAAAGTCGCATGAAAAATTTATAGCGCTGCAATTTTATAATTTAATTGCTTTATTTAATATGTGATTTAAGCGGAACGAACATAAATTGACTGCGTCTATATGTTTTCTAAGTAAACTTGCTTCAATATGTATTCTTTACTGCGTGTATGTGTGTGTGTTAGTAATTAAAATGGAGGGTTTATTAATTGTAATATACCTCGAAACCTTAGTTTGCTTTCATTTACTTTCTGGATGGAATTGAAAATTAATGATTGAGAAATGAAGGTATAAAATTTTAAGTAGGGGATATAGGGATTTTTAATATGTGTGCTAGAGTTTTTTTCTCTGGCTTAAGAAGGAAGTTACCTTTTCGGAGGCATACATACATATGTATGTATGTACAAAGGAGTAATGTGCGTTAGAAGGTTATTTAAAATACGCAATTTTTTTTAAGATTTAATTTAAAAACAGCTTGGTTTTTACATGTTTACATGCTAGACAAAAAATATTTTTATAACGTATGTAAATATGGTGGCAACGTTATTTATCTAAATTTTAATTATTTAACAGTATTAACAGTAGCTTGGAATTTTATATATAATATGAAAGTTTATAACTTTAACTTTTGTTTGTGTCAATTTTGAACAACAAAATATTTTTTATATTTAAAACAAGGTGGCAACACCATTTTTTATCTTATTTAAATTTTTGGAGTTATAATTAATTATTTAATTTTTATTAATGTCCTAGTTTTAAGTCACAAAAAATATTTGTATAATTATAATAAGGTGGCAACATCATTTATGTACCTTAAATTTTTTAATAAATTAATAATATGTTATATGAGTAAATTTCAAATAAAAAAATATTTGTTATATTTAAAATTAGGTGGCAACGCCATTTTATTTTATTTTAAATTCTTGTAGTAATAGTATTAATAATTTGTATTTTTATATGTGCAAGTTTTACCAACAAAAATATTTTTATAATTAAAAAAATGTGGCAACGTCATGTATGTATATTTAAAATTTTTATGTGATATTATTAATGGGTTGTACTTAAAATGCGTAAATTTCAAACAAAAAGATTTTTTTGTAATCGAAAAATGATGGCAACATATTTTTAAAATTTTTTTTAATTTTACATTTATGCAAAATTGGCAAGTAAGGGTTGTAGACTGTTCTATTGGGCATCAAAATAGAGTTATACTTGTATAAACTATGATGTTCAAAACTTCTAAATAAGCGACGTAAGTTGTTGTATTGGGCATCAAAGGCGAATGACTAACAGTAAAATCGCAGGTAATAAGCATAATTCTTTTATGTATTTCACTGGTCATATCATTCATTGATGAGATATTTAATAATAGTCAAACTCAAGATCATATCTGAAATAATATTGAAGGTCAAATAAGAGTTCCAACAGTCTAAAATTATTTCTGATTTCATTTAAGTCTGTGTGTAGAAGCTTCAAAGTATTTAGATAAACTTTGAAACGTAAAGAAATAACCGAAGTTATTAAAACTACAAATATTATGAAAAAAATTTCATTCAGAAACTCATCGCCGTAATTACAAACTGTTGAGTTTTAATTAAGAATGACTGAGTTTCTCATTGACAAACGACTTGCAAGAATGGAACACAAGAAAATAACAAATAATTAAAGAGAAAAAATACAACTGCCGACTAAAGGAAAAACCAAGGCATCAAACTCAAAGCACAAAAGTTGAAGTGTAAACTATAAAAAAGCGAGAGACACTTTGTTTTTGTGAAGCACTAATGCTTCTGGTGAGGGCAAGATCGAATGCAACTTTGACAAAGTGGAGATGAAGGCGCAAAAGAAGCAATATTTGTCGGACTAAGATGCTGTTGCTCGTTATCACGGTGCACAAATGGGTGTTGGCAAAAACAAAGAAAATGTTAAAAATAGAAAAATGAGATGCAACATCAATGCTGACATTGAAAAAAGTCTATAAAAATTGATGGCATTGCAAGTTTATGGCAGCAGCAGCGGAACAGTCATGGCCGTCATATTGTGAGCGAGCATAAAAAATCAATAAACTAATGACTCTTAATGATATATGGCTGCTGCAACAGCAGCTGCTAACGATTGATGGCAAAAGAGTGCATTCAAAAATTTTATATTTATTTAAAAAATTATAAAAAAGAATGTGCTTATATTTTTTGCTAAAAATGGTTAAGCTTTTATTTTAGAACAATTTTTCACTACTATAAAAAGTTGGAGTGTTGCCATCTGTTTGAAAATTTGAGCCAGAAAATTTTATGAGATAATTAGGTATGCTTAATTGAAGCAGTTTAAGTGCGCTATAGCCGAAAATACCTTTTAAAAGAGTTGCCACCTATTTCCCATAAATAACACAAACACGAATTATTCCAATATAAATAAAAATAATTGCATACCACATATATATGATAGCTACAAATAAAATACTTTAACAGGGTTGCCACCTTTTTATATTTTTAACCGAATTAACACGCTGGTGAAAATGTAAGTTAAATATTGCAATATGGATAATAAAGAGAAGGTTTCTATCATAAATTTTTTAGCATTTTTTAACAGGGTTGCCACCTGTTTAATTTTTTAAAAATCAAATTAATGCGTTTATAAAATAAGTTAAATACTGCAATAGGGATAATATGCAGGTCTAAAAGATTTCTGTCGTCATACAACATTTGTCAGAATTTGCCGTATACATAAAACACAAAAATTCAAAAAAAAAATCATATACATACATATGTATGTATGTATGCATTTTTATTTAATGTATAAAACATTAATAGCAATTAATATGAAATAAATAGTAATTATCGCTCCTATCATAATTTAAGCTACTTTCAGGAAAGGTTTGTATGTATCTTAAAAAGGGTTGCTGTCGAAAATATTATTAAATAGGGTTGCCGGGTTGTTTATAAATTTAAAAAAATTAAGTGATTAATAAAATAAGCGAAAAACTATTATAAGTACTTGAAACCAATTTAGCAATTTTTTCGGTCCTTACACTATTTGGAAGGGTTGCCACCTAATTCGCATGAACTAAATAAATAAGTTTAGAAGAGAAAGTTTGTTTAATGTCTAAAAAACTCTAAAAATATGTAAGATGCTCTCAAGAAATGTGTTTTAAGAGGGATAATGGAAAATATTATTGAACAGGGTTGCCGGCTGTTCAAAATTTTCAAAAAATTAATTATAATAATTTATAGAAAGCTACAATATGGCTATTAAACCAATTTAGTGATTATTTCATTCCTAATACTATTTAGAAGGGTTGCCACCTAATTCGCATAAACTGAAAAAGTACGTTCATAAGTGGAAGTTTGTCTAAACAAATTAGTTGTAAAATGTATGTAAAATACTGTCACGAAATGTGTTTTAAGAGGGCTTATGGAAAATATTATTGAACAGGGTTGCCGGTTGCTTAAAATTTTCAGAAAATTAAATAATTTGTAAAATTCTATAAGACTGTCAATAAACAAGTAAAGCAAATAATTCGTTCAAAATATATATCAGCAGAGTTGCCACCTAATTCAAACAAATTAAAAAAATATATATGTATATAAAATATATAATATAATTTGAAATATGGTACATATATATATAACGAATATCGCTTCTATATATTGCCATTTAAGAGACTTTCAGAAGTTTCGTAAAAGGAGTCTCTTAAGAGGATTTATTGTCAAAACAGGGTTGCCGGCTGTTTGATAATTAATAAAATGCTTAAAATGTTACAATGAGGACATCGAATAAGTTTAGCCAAGATTTTTGGCATAATATTTGCTAGAGGAGTTGCCACATAAATCACAAAAATTTATAAAATAGTAATTTTTTTTATTTAAGATTTAAAAATTAATTGTACAATCTAACTACTGCCTACACCTCCAGTTATCATTTAAGACACACCCAGGGAAACTTTTATTTCTCTACATGTGACCATAAATTCTCCCATCCCTAATCGATTTCTCTCCACACTATCGCTTATAATTATTGAATAAATAATTTATTTTTAAATGCGCAGAGATAGAAATGGAAAATTATTGGAAAAGAATAAGCCACAGATTGCTCATTGCAATTTAGTAATTGCAATCAATCATCTTTGTTGTCTGGCTGATTGCAAGCACACTCACACATACACACATAAAACTAAAACAAAAACTATTTGAGCTGCTTCAGTATTTGTGTTGAAAAAAGGACATTGCTGAATAAGAGGCAAAAAGAGTGGAGAAACTATCGACACGGGGGCTAATGTTCAATTGGCAGGCAAGTATGATGATGCTTGCCTCCAAACACTGGCGGTCGGAATTGATTGAATGATTGATGATTAATGCATTTTGCTTGCAAATTCGACGAACCAAACAGCGAACCAATCAGCAGAGCAAGCAAGACCAGCCAGCCAGCCAGCGAACCAAGCGCTAGACCAACAAAACTCCATCGTTTCATCGTGAGGAGTAAGCCAAGTTCAAGCAACGAGAAAAGCGCGAAGTGCACGTTGCGTTGCCAGCGAATGTCCAGTCAGCAAAGTGCCAGCAGAAATGGCGCTTAAGATATGCACCAGCAGCAGGAGCGCTCCGCCAACCAAGACGTTGCCTGCTGCCAGCTGCCTGTTGCTATTGTTTTTAGTTTCTATTCCCTACGTTTTTGCTGTTATTGTTGTGCGTGTTATCGTCGTGGACTGTGTTCGTTGCCTCCGGCTAGCCTTCGCCTGCTTAAATATGCATTTTCAATTAAGCGCAATTTTGTTGCAACGCAGCACATTCTGCGCCACCTTCGCCAGCGTGTCCGCTGCGTCTTCACGCAGCTGTGCTGTGCTGTGCCGCCTTGTGCTGGAGTGTGGGGCGCGCGTGCGGGGTTTGTGCCAAAGTGGCTGCTTGCGAAGGTTGCGCTTTCAGAAATTCTTGTTTACCGAAGTTGCTAACAAGCGAGCAGCAGCAGCAGCAGCAGCGGCGGCAGCATTTTGATTGTTTTACATTTGTTTGTGGTTGTTATTTTTGCTATAGCTACTCAATTCTATTACTGCCAACTATGCATTCTTCGTGGTGCACACAATGGTCTAGCAAATTGCGCGAATTATTTAGAAGAATATAATAAGTTGAATAATCGAATTTTATAGTTTTTGCAATATTTAGTAAATTTTGGTTTGAAACATTTTTATGATCCAAAAAAGAATTTTTAACTGCGACTTTCAGTTGTGGTTTTAACGGCAGAATTTTGCCGAGTTGACAGTTCTTAAACAAAGAAATATCCGGGTCAATTCTATTTACGTAGATCCGACTGTCGGCAATCATTAGGCATAAGGCAACCTTTTCAGTTACCGAATTACTGCAGTGTATTTCGAGCTGAGGTCTTTGCTGTTATGAAAGCCGCGGAGCTGGCCTCTAATGCCACTGTACGAAAATCCAGAGTCAACATCTACATAGACGGACAAGCAGCAATCAAGACAGTAACCTCGTATTGCATATCGGCCAGAAATGACTTGGGAAGCAGGGCAGCAGTGGAAAGTGTTGCCAGAAGTAAACAAATTCGCTTATATTGAGTGCCAGGCCACCAAGGCGTCGAGGGCAATGAAATAGTGGACGAGATTGCCAAGAATGGTGTACGGCTAATACCCAAAAACGTGATCAACATCGGAAAACCCAGGCATTATCTATACCACAGCTTGATGGAAGCATGGTAAAGAAAATCAAAACCCAATGGAACGAACTGCCTGGATGCAAAATTGCAAAAATTATGTGCAAAACAATTCTTCGGCAGTACACAAAAGTACCATTGACACTCAGTAGAAGATACTGTCGAAACATTATACTAAGCCACTGTCTTGTGGCAATACACGCCCGCAGGATGGTGCTGTCAGATCGAGAAGACTGCAGTAAATGTCTGGAGCAGAGCACCAAGAAAACATTAGATCCTCTCTTGTGAACTTGTCCCGCATTGGCAAGACTACGCTGTAAGCATCTGAGGCCCCCATGGTATGATACACTGAAGGAAGTATCGATTGTGAGGCCGCAGAATCTGTCGAAATTCGCGTCTTGCGCAGGCATTCTAAACGATGACTATTCATTTTGATTTGATAGTGCATATAACTCCCTAAGAGAAGCTATGTAAAGTTACAGACCTTAACAATAGTAAGCATGCACGGTCTCCAAATTTTAATGTGGTATATTCGATAGACCCTTAACTGGCCCATCAGTCTGCACCGAAATCAAAGCGGTAATTAGTCAGAGCTTAATCTTAAATCGGCTGATGTATAAAAAAAAATTCCTACTACTATTTCGGCTATTGTACAAAGCAATTATAAATACATTTGTCTTCTCTTTTCCTTATTGTACTATACCTAGGAGATGGAGTCATGTGTAGAAGTTCACGCAAGTGAGAAAAGTTCTCTGATCGCCATTCACTTGGGAGTGGTCAGAAACGATTCTTTTGCATATGGCTCAAGCAGTTCACGACTTCCGGTCTTTGACCAAGTATCCTCTGGGTAGCCTAAGAAAATCCGTTTGAAGGTGAGCTAAAGTGGGAAGGCGAAACATCTCCTCCACAAGGTTGTACGCTGGGTTTGGGACCCGCCACGTAGAAAACAGTACCAATGAAAACTAATCGACAGCCTCGGACGAGAGACCCCCTTACGTCAGTAAAGAAGAAGACTATACCTGTATATGGTAGAACATAATAATTGTGAATAATATACTTCGAATTAGAGTACTCTGTGTAATAATTACATGAACACGTTCCGATAGTTTAAGTAGTCTCGAATAGAGTTCCGTTTCTACCACAAGTCCAATGAACTCCACCGTCTTCTCGAGATCACTTGGGAGGCGCTTTTATAAGGGATCAGACTTTTCTAGATTTCAGATTGAATTAGCAGTATTTGTGATAAAAAAAATGAAATTAGGGATATTAGAGAGGTTGGGATTACAAGGCAAGACCCGACATCCACATTATTTTCTTCCATTGAACCTTACTATTGTGAGAGAATTTTCTGATAAACAGTATCACAGTATGCTCTTTCATTTAAAAGCTCACTTGCTATACACATAAAGTATATATTAAATATATATATATTTAACGACATCAGAAAGATTCACGAAAACAAAGGTTGCATCACAACAATAACAAATAATATTAATAACAAGAAAGAATGCACAAAAATATGTAAATAATAACAAGCACAAGAAATAAACAGGAATATATAACAATGAAAACACAAGCACACCAACTCCAGGAATGCCAGCACATGACAAGTTGGCAACACTGCAGCGCAAAAACATCAGTGTAAACAAGCAAATATCGAATAAGAAATGCAAACACACGCATAAAAATTGCCTGCAATTGAAATAAATAAACACGCCAACGAAGGAAGGAAGGAAGCAAATGCAGAAAGAGTTAAATGAAAAAATTAAAAATAATAAAACTAAAGTGAAAAACAAGCAACGCAACCAAATTGTATACAACATTTCAGAAATGCGCGCATTGCTTTTACTGGTGTTGTTGTTGTTGTTGTTGCCTTTGTGCGGCCAAATACCACAAGCGCGGATAATGCAAAGCAAATGTTTTGCCACGGATGCTGCTGTTAGTGGTGCTCTGTTGCCATTCTACATGGATTTCGGTGTGTATCTGGTCCGAGGCAGGCTTTGTGCGCTCGCTCGCAGCAAAAAAAAAATCGTAAAATGTTGCGAAAAAAACATAAAAGATAACGAACAAAATTCATAAAAAATAGAGATAAAAAAAAATTATAAAAAGTAACATAAGAAAAAAATCATAAAAAGTAAGAAAAAAAATCATAAAAAGTAACAAAAAAAAATTACTAAAAAATAGCGTAAAAAATGGAAAAGTTGCAGCAAGCGCAAAAACGAACTCCAAAACACTCGCCATAAAACGTGACCGGCCATTTTTCAATGTCAGACGAAAATGTTTGCGTACGCCGCCCCTGCGTGCCGCTCATCTGACGCGCCACGTTACTCCTATTCTGCCACTGCTGTTGCTCATTTGGTCCCTGATGCGCTGTTGTTCACCCGCTGCTCTGCTGCTTTGTGTGTATTTTTAGCGTTCTTGATTTCTCATTTTTTTTTTTTTTTCTATTTTTGTTTCGTTCCATTTTTTAGTTGTTTTTATGGGCCGCGTAAAAGTGAAAAAGGCCGCAGTTGGGAGGCAGAAAAATTTGTTTTAATTTTTTTCGCTGTAATTTTCGAATTAGTTAGAGGATTATTCGCACCTTAAGGGTTCCCCACTTAGGTTTTGAGAGTTAAAAAATATATTTTTTTATTTTCTAAATTGTTAGTAAGACTATTGAGGAAGCGGTAAAACCGATGAGCTTGATTCGCCTATTTCATAAGAGTGACAACAAGTCGGTCTACGCTGTTCTTGAGCGCTTCAGCATTTGATTTGTGTGGCTGCGAGATTCCTCTGACCCTAAGTAGAACGCAAGAGCTGCTTTAAACTACTTGTTCTTAGTATCTTGGAGCATCTTGGCGCCATGGTAGGTGGTCTGACTGAACATTGTACAATCTATCACTTGTGGTGAGGATACATATCTTTTCGAATGCAATTTGACAAAGTTGTATGGAAGAAGGCTAGATGTAATCATCTAGTCACTTATATTATATTTCAACAGTCCAGATTTGGGTAGTCTGATTTTGAAACATATCGGTAGACTCACTTTCGATGAACTTGGCGTAGTTGCTGCGGTTGGTATAAGCCGCCTTAATACGAGTAAAATTGTGGTGGGCTCACTTATGTAGTTGATCTATGAGGGTCTGGGATCGCTGTTTATGAGTTTTTGGGAATTACAAAGGAACAGCGGTCAGTGGAATCCAACGCCAGAACACCTTTGATAACAGAATCAACACTCCTACCTAACCTAACCGATCGAGAAATACGTTATCAAATGTTAAATGGTCATGAAAATCGATATCTCTCTTTCATATATAATGAAAACATATTTATTTGGCAAATTAAGGCGCCTTAAATTATTTTTAAAAATATTAAATTTTTTCTTTATTAAAAAAATTATCTTTTTGCATGGAAACCATAATTATAAATCAGCGCCAAACCAAATTAGCAATAAAGCAACGCTGTATGGCAATAACAACTTGCGCATTCGCCTCAAAATATGCAACATAAAAATTTATATGTCCGCTTGCACGGAATTTTATGCCAGCAATTTTCTTGATAAATATGAAAACTTCATAAATGCATGCATGTGTATGTATGTGTGTGTATTTCATATTGTAGCGCTGTGAAATTGCTTTGCCGCTCATAAAAAACTTACGCTACATAAAATTTAATAATTTTATTTGTGCAATTCTGACGCTGCTGGTGTGTATAGCATACATTTAGGCGCTACAGCAGTAAAATTGTGCCGATAGCATAAAGAAGCAACTATAGAAAAGTAGTTAGAATTATATAAAGCAGTAAGAAAAGCTAAATATATATACATATGTGTATGTTTGTATATAAATGTGTTGTTGCGTAAATTTGTGCGCACACAATTTTATATGTTTTTTCTTTTGCGCTATTTGCTTCGCATGCGTTTAATGGCGCATAAAAATTTATGAAAAATCAATTGCAATAGCGTCTAACAAGTAGCTGCATGAGCAACAACGTGGCATACTTTACGGCGCACAATAGCGCGGTGCTAGCGTCACTGAGTCTGTATTGTGTTGAAGGGAAAACATTTGTTTACTTTTTGCGTTCAATTGGTTGAGAGATATTGGTTCTTACTTTCACGAATTTGTTTGTACTTGTTTGATATTTAAGGACAATTTAATTTTTTTAAGGAATTTAAGGAAATTTTCAGAGCTTCTGGTTTGGATATACGAATTAACACAAAGTGAAAGAAGAAGGATCGTAAAACTCAGCTTATATTTCTGGTTAGTAGTTTCAGATATATTTTGGTATATGTATGCTATAAAACGATTAATTTATGTTTTAGAGGGTATGGAAGGAAAATTAAAAATATCGAACATTTTGAATTTTTTATTATTCAAGAATATGTTCTTAAAAAGTGTTTTTAAAACTCGATTTTTCTAAGAAATTGATTTGATTTCATTTATTTATTGGTTTAATTTTTGAAAAGGTGGTAATTCTATAAATAATTTCAACTTAGTATTTGCGAAGATAAAAGCTGTATTTCGTTTGAGATAGAAAATATTATGTTTAAATTTTTGAACAGGTGGCAACCTTTTAAAAAACTATAAATTTTTTAGCAATATTTTCAAAAGTCTTGGCTTGATTTCGTCTCAAATAATATTATTATGAATTAATTTAATTTTAATTAGATGGCAACCCTATTTAAAGATAAGTTAGTGCTATATGAAGGTATTCCAAATGTTCTCAGCGAGCTTTGCTGTAGTAGCTATTTCTTTAACTTGGAATAAACTTGCCCTTGTTACTCTAGAGCGCTCAACAATACAAATTAAAATTTTGCATAGGTGGCAACCTCATAAATAATTATAATTTATTTATTAATATTTTCGAGAATAATGGTTTTATTTTGTCACTGATTGGAAAATTATTAGTTTAATTTTTAAAAAGGTGGCAGCTCTATAAATAATATTTTAATGCACATGGCAACCCTTTTCAAATTTTTTTTCTATATGATAGTATTCCAATTATTTTTGTTAAAGCAACTGCTTCTCTACTTGGAATGTGCAGGCTGCCCTTGTAAGCTACCATTATAGAGCTCTACAATACTTCCCAATGTACATATATAAATATCCTAGACTTCGTTAAGCAAATACGCCTCACTATCTTCAAAAGACGAAATTGTATAAATAAATGCGAAATTTGCTTATCCTACCCATAAAAACGCATAAATATTTTATCACAAAAAGTATAACTTACATATTTTAATCGGTTTTTATCTTTGCACTTGCTGGTTGGCCATTTGGCCGCGTCGGTGCTCACTCACGCGTTAACTTATTGCCAAATGTGATATCGAAGGCACTTAAGCGCAATCATTGCATTAATTCAAGTGGACGGCAGTTAATTGAATTGCAGCTGCAGCAACAGCAATCGAATTATGCGACAAGCTACAGGAGCAGCAGCAGCAGCAGCAACAGCACCGCCAGCATGAACAGTAGGAGCATTGTGAACGTGACACCCGCAACGTTGTGGCAACTCCCAGCCGTGCGTATGCATGCTGTAGCGTTGGTATTGTGACATTTTTTTCTGCTTATTTCATTCTCCTACTCACCACTTTGGTTAATTGCATTTGTGGCTGTATTTGCATATATGCATGTATATATGTGTTTGTATGTGTGTGTGTGTGTGTTTATATGCGCTCACACATTATATCGAGGCAAAGGTATGCTTACATTGTTACATAAATGGGTGTAGGTATCGTTATTAAAGGGCTTAAGGTCCAACATTGCATACCGTCAGGCGCATAAGCTGATAATCTGGCAGTGGATATGCAAAACTAATGACTATGCACGTTTAAGACTGTAATTTCTGTCCTTTCGTGTTAAATAATATAATTTCTGATAATTTTTGTTGTAATCGCAGAGTTGCGCCTTTAAGTATGCTTATAGAGACCTCGGATTTTATTGAGATATCACGCTTTGTAATGAAATAAATTGAGTCAATGTTTATAGCGAAAATATTTTCAAATTATTTTGTATTGCCAAAGGTGGTCTTGTTGCAGGAAAGACAAGAAGCGCGAGAACTTTCCCTTTCTCTAAATAAATTATGAGAAAAAAATATTGTGAGAGTTTTTGGAGCGAGTACAGTGTATATTTTTAATTTTAAAAACACATTATTTTTCACAGATTTTGCATAATAGATTAGCCCTCGAAAAGAAAACACGACTAAAAGGTGCAATTAATTTCAATGACTCCCAAAAGTAGGCAAAGGATTTGAAAGTCGTAAGCTTTTCTGCACAACCGTTTCGAAAATATATGGACACTTTGAGAAAATAACTTTAACTCGCTAAAAGCTTCACAATTTGTGTATAATAATTGAATATTTTATGTAAAGTGTTATGGACCTCAAAAGTATGCTATTTATTTTTCGAGAAAAAAGTTTTAAAAATGAAAGAGTAAGCAAAAGTCGGTAATATACTCTATAAAATATGAAAATTTGCCCCAACAACTAAAATACCTGTAAAAATTCGAATGTGCCCCAAAAAGTATGCTTTTAGAACAAGTTTCTCGGAAAATCTTGGAAGCAATCAAAAATAACTCTAAATCACTTAACCCTTACAATTTATCTACAATAATTGAAAAGTTTTGCATTAGTTTTAATTAATCTCAAAAGTATGCTAAATAATCTTCTAGAAAAAAACACTTCTTCAGCCGAACTTTATTAGAAAATATGTAGGCAGTATGTAAAAGTTAGTAATATTCATTGTAAAAATTCCAAATTTGCACTAAACAATTCAAATGTCAACAAGAAACTCTGGTCTGCACGAAAAAGTATGCTACGATTTTTTTATAAAACTTGTGTCAACGGTTCTCTTTTATAAAAAAAATGTTTACGTTTACAGCAAGGCTGATATGTTTCATAAATTTGTAATTTGTACTCATTAATGGGTTTATTTTTTTGTATTTTTATTTAGCTTTGAATAAAGTAATCACGTTTGCTCCAAAAAGTATGCTAAGAAAAATAAAACAAGGCGGAATACTAAACTTTAACAAGCATTTAGTACAAAATTTTAAATAAAAAAAATTGAAATATTTTTTGTAAATTTTATTCTTTCTCCAAAGATAGCATACTTTATAGAAATATTTATTTTATTATTTTTATATTTATTACTTTTTATTAAAATATAGTTTTTTTGATAGGGATGATCTGTAAAAATAACAAGTACCCACAAAAAATTTACCAAAAATTTACAAAATTATACGAAACATTGAAAAAAAATTACTTTAATTTATTTACCCTCAAAAGTATGCTAAGAAATATTTTAGAAATACTTTTTCATCACAATAATAATAATATTTTACTATGAATCATGAGTAAATATAACAAGTATATACCAAAGAAAACAATTCCCCCACAACAATCATAATTTGTTGTTGTTATGTCAAGCTCAATAACCAGCCAACATGACATACATACATATGTATGTGTGGGCCACTCAATGCAATTTTGTGAATGAATTTTTGACGTGCATAAAAATGCGTTCCAATTGACGCGTCACAGCGTAAAATAACGGTACCCACACTCTCGCCTAACTGTTACGCAAATACAATCATCAAATGAGAGCAAAAAATGTTTGAAGGCCAATAAAGCCATGATAAATAAACACCTACGAATGTGCAGAACTGCATACAGTTGCAACCACACACACACACATGCATATGTATGTATATGGAGACTTATGCATGAATGGATTCGTAAAACTGCAACCACAACAATTGCATTTACTAGTTCATGCAACTCGCATGCGGCAATAGTTCAAATATGCCAATCGCACGGTCAAATTCACTTTCAACCGTTGCACAGGTGTTTGGTTAGGCCGACTCTTACTGGCAAAAAAAAAAACGAAAAACAAAAAGCATTGAAAGTGGCAATCATGCTGTGTGGTGGCAGAAGTTTGATTATAAAAAGCGAAATTTTGCATAAAAATCAAAAGTGTAAAAATGTTGCAAAAAAATTGCGTGAAAAAATAGAATTAAAATGGCGGCTAAAAGCCGTTAACCACATAAATATATTTGTGTGTGTATGCGACTGCATTCACACATTTTTTGGTGTACTGTGAAAAGCATTTATTTTTAATTATCTACTACTACATAACACACAACTGGCTATTTGAGTGTGTTTGTGGTAGTTCATTTGTATGGAAGTGAAAATGAAAAAAATGCCGCCGTTAGCGATAAACACGCAAAATTCATTATTTTTCCACTTAATTAAAAAATATTGCAGCCAAATACCAAATAGCCATGCGAAACGCATCCAACCAAATGTAGATTTTTACAATTATGTTTATATGTATATACATATACATATATATGTATATATGCATATAGTGAAGGAGAGTGAACACAGCAAGCAATTAGGAGGGATATTCTGATAGGTTGATTCGAGTATTGGCCTCATATTATCATATTCGAATGTTAAATGAGAAAAATCGCAATTTTATAAATTTCGAGATTTTAAAGTTTTCATGTTTCGGCAGTTGAATATTCAAGAATGTCTCCTCAAAAGTATTTTTCGTCATTCGAGCGATTTTAGTGATTTTAAAAAAAATTTCTCAAAACAATAGTTTTTTCGAAATAATTTAAAAATCAAGAGTTGGAAATAATAAAATTTTTAAAATAAATTGATATTTTTTTTTTTAAGCTGTTGGCACTTTAAACGCATTTTGAAAAATCGATAATTTAAAACAACCATTGAAAAAATCGAAATTTAAAATAAACTTTTGTTTTTGAAAATTCGAAATGTGTGTTTTGAAAAATTTAAATATACTGTAAACATTTTAAATTAGTTTTTCTTAAAACAATAGTTTTTTCGAAAAATTTTCAAAAATCAAGTAAAAAATTTTAAAAATAGAAAATTTCCGAAAGTTGAAAAATACTGAAATTTTATAAATATCGAAATTTTTTTGAAAATCATACACTGTAAAAATTTAAAAAATAAAAATTTTTGAAAATTAAAAAATTTTAAAATCGAAAATATTTAAAAAAAACTCAAAATTTTAAAAAATGCCACGGAAATGACAAAATTTAAAACAAAGTTTAATGTTTTTAAATAATTTTTTTTTTTGAAAAACTTAAATATACACAGCTGTGAGCTTTTTAAATGATTTTTTTTTTGTTTTTCAAATACTTTTGAATATTCAAAAATTTAAAAATAAAAATTTTTTTAAAAATTAAAAAATGGAAAATATTTGAAAAATGTTCGAAATATCAGAAATTTAAAAAATGCCACGAAATTTTTAAAAATATCAGAAATGTAAAATTAACTTATTAATTTGAATTTAATTATTAAAAATTCTTGATTTTTTTCATATTTTAGATATTTTTAAAATTGTGAAGTGTGGAAATTTAAAGTATTTCGAAAATTAAAAAAAAACCGTTTTGAAATTTTTTCAATTGTTAATTGAAGAGAACTGTATATGTTTTAATGGCGGTAAGCAACATTTCTCTCTGCATTTTTTAAGGCGAAAAATGAGTGAAAAAAATTTTAGTTATGAATTTCCGCAATTTTTAAAAAATTTAAAAGGGTTGAAAGTAATTTTTGGAAACTTTTAAATTTTCAACCAATTGGCAACCCTGCCGCATTCCTGTTTTTGTCTGCAACGGTCAACGGTCCTTTGGCGCATTCGTCGCTGTCTGAAAATTATTATTTTTTTCTTACATGTTTTTGAATTTACATGACTATTCGTTATTGTTGTAGTTGGCATTTTTATTTTTTTACCATTTTTGCTAGCCGATGGCCGCTTTGTAGCCGGCTTTGGTCAGCAATGTGGGGCGCATACATGCATACTTCCATGCATGCCTATGTCGAGTTATGCGCATCCCCAGGGTTGCATGTGTGTATCCACGAGCGCTGGAGAGCGATTTATTCCCTCACTAGCGCTCCTACTACTTTGGCTCGCGAAAGAGTTGGACAAAAAATGCATTACAAGAACAATGCCATTTTCGCTAGCCATTCGCGTTTTTGCGACACATAAGCCGACGCACACACACACGAGTATAAGTCGTGTTTTTTTTTAATCTCTGCTATTTAGACACATACATATCTACGTGCGTGTATCCATATGGCAAATATTGCTGTGGAAAAAAGAACTCACGAATGCGCAGCAGTGAGTTTTAATGTTAATCTGTGTTGTTTTTGAACTTTTTTAGAAGAATTTTTCTGTTGTTGCTTTTTATTGTTATTGTATTTTTTTGCGTCGCGTCTGTCTGCCCTTGCCCTTTGCATTTGCGTTGACTGCGCGCATATGTTTGATGATTTTTGTTACTTTTATGCCAACTTGTTGTTGTAAATGAATTTATGCTTTTGTTGTAATGACGAGCTTTTTTCACATGTAACTGGTTTTTATGCGCTTTTCGATGTTATACATTCTTTGCTATTGTTGTAATTGTAGTTTGTTTTATGGTCGCCGGCTCGCGGCTGTAAAATCCTTTCGCTTTCATGCTTAGGGTGCACACACATATATAGAAACATGTCTACATATACATATATCTGTGTATATTCCCGACAGATGCAGCTTATATGTAAGTGTGGCGGCTGCGAAAATAATGCAAATAAATTCATGCAATGCTTGTTGTAAAACAAACTAATGACCGACCGGCTGAAAAGCGAAATGATAGCTTGGTATGTGAGAGAGTTGCGTGGACTTTAGCGCTTTGTTGCATTACATGCCGACTTTGTACTATAAAAGGGCGTGTAAGCCTTGCAGACCGGTGCGAGAGGGAGGCAAAGGGTGTTTTGTGAGTCGAAGTGGTGTAGTCGCATAAAAACACTCAAATTTATATATAATGTGGGGAAAATGAACTAGTTATGGACTGGTTCGGTTGTGGTGCACTTGACATCATTTTTAGTTCGAATTCCTGTTATGTTCTGTACTGTCGGGAATTATCTCAAAAAACCACGTTTAATCATCCTGATCATAGTAGTGTCTTCCAAACGGATGTGGCTGCCATTAAGGTAACAGTGGATCTACTGCTTCAGAACGCAGTCACTTTCAGAGTGGTGACCATTGACTTCCATAGCAGGGATATTAATTTTTTTGGCTGAAATTCTGGAAGACTCATTATGAGTTTCTCACTAACACCAAAATCTTCAATAATGGCAGTGATCCTAGACTTGAGCTCGCTGACCGTACGCTCGATACTAGTGAAGGAATATCTCAACCGCGTATCTCTGGCATCGAGTTACTTCTTGTTTAGACTGGTTTGGTTACTAGGTCAGAGCGGAGTTGCAGAACAATTAAAGGCTGATGAATTTGCCACAGTCAGTCAAGTACATCTGTCTTCATAGTTGCAGAATGAATGCGGTTGGGAGCTTCGCTAGCTTCTTGCGGTTCACTAATGAATGGTTGGGTCTCAGACGAGTGCGACAACCGCTGGTGAGATACAAGTAACTACACCGAGCAGTAAAACTGGATTTGGCAACACCAAGTTTGCCACATTGGCGACATAATACACGATTGATTGAGCCATCAAAGATCAGAATTTATAGACTAGTAAATCGAAAGATCTAGTGAGCTCCTCGCACTCAGTAAAGTTAATCTTTGAACCGTTATAAGAGTTTCAATAGGGCACATCTCGATCAGGATTCATGCGGTAAGATTGAGAATTGACTTCATAAGCTCATTGGAAGTCGATGAGATAGAACCGACTCAAAACTTTCTTCTCGAATCTTCCCTCTTCTAAATCAAGACTAAAATACTTCGAATCTCACAATTTTAGACTTTCAGCTGAAGAAGCGGAAATAGAAAATAAGTATCTCAACTGATTTTGTATGTATTAGATTCAAGGCGCTTTGTTGAGAATTAGTAGACAATACTGGACTTTTTATCTTCACAAAGGTCTGTACTTAGCAGTTTAAGTATGATACCTTCCCAATCTTTTAAGAACAGACACCTATTCTAAGCGAACCTCTCTCTAGTCTATTAAGCTTAAGCGGGATTTTGCTATACAAAATTCTATAAAGACGGAATTGCATCCCCCTTTTTATGTCTATAACATAGTTCCAAACTGGTGCGAAGTAGTTAGCAAACATGCGACAGTTAACGATGAGTCACGAAGATGTAAGTTACTTGATAGTTAAGATAACTGACTTCATACTAATTGGATTCTGGTTACAAAAGGGATTTTTAGAGTCAAATAACGCAATTAAAAATTAGTTTTAGTTATTCGAAAGTTTCGTGAAGATATCTAGTCAATTAAAAAAAGGTTTTTCATAAAAGAACTCGACTTTGAACGATCGATTGTAATTTCATTTTTACAAACAGGGCCGGATTCAGTTCAAAATCTGCTCCTAAACTTGTGTCAGATGGTGAACTTTTAAACATATTTGGAACTTAGCTAACAACAAAAGGTAATATTTGGTAAAAGTGGCTCAACTAGGTAAAAAAAGTGCACAAAAATACAAAAATATTCCATAAGGAAGGAATTCTCAAGATAAAACGACTAACTTCTATGACGAAGTCGCGTAATTGCGTAAAAATAGTTTTTGATTAAACTAAATGACTTTTGTTGACTTGACTTATGCTAAATAAATAATAACAAAACTTACACTTTCAATGCTTTTGTCTGTCACCAAAATATATTTAAAAGGGTTTCATTGACTTTTTTCGACACTTACCTGAAAATATAAAGAAAAGAGCTTGTTTAGCAACAAAAATAAATGAATTAAATATTCCATATAAAATAAATATATAACAAAATATACTACATATCGTCACCTAAAATGCAAAATAACGTAACGTCACTTTTTATAAGTTTACGGGCGAAGGAAAAACGATATAATAGAAAAAACTCATATTGAAACAAAATTTGAGTTTTGGTTATAAAGTGGTTACTAATACTGGTTATAACTGATTGCATAAACTTAAAATTTTATGCATTAAGATTTGTGCAAAGACGATATAATGGAAACCACTTATATTTAAACAAAATTTGAGTTTTGGTTATAAAGTGGTTACTATGACTGGTTATATATTGGTTATATCTGGTATAAATTTTATGCAAAAACGATATAATGTAAGCCACGCATATTGAAACAAAATTTGAGTTTTGGTTATAAAATGGTTATATATTGGTTATATCTGGACATATATATCTATATATAATAGCAACCACTCATATTGAAAAAAAATTGAGTTTTGGTTATAAAGTGGTTATAACTGACAACGATTTTCGGTTTTTTTATGCTAGGTTGTTTTGCATTTTATTTAACGACATGTTAGGAGACCTTAAATTCAATATATCGCTGTTTTAACATATAAGCTTTCCAGCGAGATAAATATGATTCCTAAGATGCGCCCATTGACCATTATGAGCTTAGTAATGAAAAAAAATTATTTAGTAGTAAAAAAAACTTTATTATTTTTGTTGATCCATATACCCGAAATAATCATATACCGTAGCAATTGTGACATGTTATAGAGAATGTTTTAAATAAGCTTTCCAGAGATAAATAAGTTTTATATATGTAATGAAAAAAAAATTTAGTTTAAAACACATACTTGTTGATCCATTAAATAATCATATACCGTAGAACAATGTGTGGTTATATATCTTCTTTAATTTCGTAGTAGTTTATTGCATTGGGACTCGTTAAGTTTTCCGAGAACAGGTAATTCAAGCAAAATTAATTAAAACACATACTCGCAGCCAATTAATTACAAACTCAACACCAATACTTGAAAAATGTGGCTATTACGAATATATTGCGATTATAATGTTAATATTCTGAAAAAGTATTGCTTTATCCCCTGAATAGGGAAAGTGAATTTTCATATGGCTGTCATTCAAAACTAAATGTAATAAAAAAAAATTTTTTTCTTATTAGAAAGCAAACATTTTTTTACCCTTAAAATGAGAATGATTTTTTTTAAATATTCTAAAATTTCCGAAGAAATCCTTTTTATGCAAATTACTTCAAGAAAATATACAAAAATATTCAAATATATATTCTATAATGTCCGTACTGAGTATATATATTTTTGCACTTACAAACATATCTCATACAGATCCCTCTTACTATATGACAGCAGCTTCACTTTGCCGGAAGAACGCAATAGAAACAATAAATAACCCGAAAGACATGTTCAAAACAATAAAAAACATTGCAACAACACAAACAATGGCAATAAAAAGCGCTACGACAATGGTCAAAAAGCGACTTATTTAACAATAAAAGCAGCAAAATAAGACAAAAAACAAAAATTTGCTGAAATAAAAACATAAAATTACAAGTTAAAAAAGACGCCATGAAGGTAAAATAACAACAACAATACACACACATGCACGCAAGCCGACAAGCACACATCTCTGCACATAAGCGAGTGGAGCATGTGGAGGCTGGTCGGACTGCCACAGCCGTAATACTTAACAGCAAAAGGCAATTTATGGGCTTTTTGTCTTTTAAGGGTAATTTTTCAACACGCCAACGGTGAGTGGAGTCGACAGCGCAAATACCAAGGAGTATAAAACAAAAACCATAAAAGTAATAATGGCAATTGCGGTAACGAATAAAAGCTGTGCATTAAAAATAACAATACATCAGTACATACATACACACACACACACATGTCGGTATATATGAGTTATACTGGTACTGAGTACCTACATACTCGTAGTGTTGCCGGTGGATATGTGTACGAAATGTAATAATAAGCAACGCTCGCGACAACAATAATAAAAGGAGTGCATATAAATTTAACTGGTGCTAACATTACAAAGATTTATGTCTGTATGTAGCATACATAAGTACAATTATGTGCATTTTATAGCGTTTTTACAATTCATCTCATTAACTTGGAAAGATTTTTGAGGAAAACGAGATATAGAAGATATATATGTATGTAAAGAATTTTTACCACATATACTCGAAAGAAAATTAACTTCGAAAATTCGAAAAACTCGAAACAAAATTTTTGAATAAATCGGCTGTCGTATTTTTTATATTTTTTAAATGAAAGCTAACTTCGAAATTTCGAAAAACAATTACGACTGTCTTTTTCAGTACAACCTAAAGAATGACTGCCTCTAAACATAATTTTTGAATAAGTTGAATCCCGTAAAATTTGCCTTATTTTTTTATATTTAGTTTTAAATGACAGCCAACTTCGAAAATTCGAAAATTACGCTCTATTCAGTGGGATAAAGCAATACAGAAATGTTTAACACTCAAAAGTATTATTTGAATATTGGGTTATACATACAAATTTCTCACTTTTATTAAATGAAAATTATAAATTAAATTTAACTTCGAAAATTCGACAATACTCAATCGGGTAAAGCACACAAAAAAAACTTTCGCTTCAAAACGTTAACTTCGAACAGGATGATTTCAGTCAAATTGGCTTCTTTTTTGTTAACTAACCATAGAATATAGTTATGAATGACAAGTAACTTCGAAAATTCGAAAGCCTTATATTTTTCCACCGAAAAGTGGAATACAAAAAGTTTTTACTTCGCGATATTATCACAAAATTGCATAATTATTGTTCTAATAGATTTGCATTTTGAAAGTAAGATTTTATAAAACTGAAGAGAATGCTATTTAAGTTCGAAAATTGGCAAAAGTAGCAATGCTCAGGCAGATATTGCTATACAAGTAATTAACGCTTCAAAACTTAACCCAAAAATCTGGCACTTGTTAAGCGAGATCTTTGTATTTTTTAATCAGTGGTGATTTTTAAGATATTCAGCGCATTTAACTTCGAAAATTCGCAGTTGTAGTTTCTAGAATACATATGTATGTATTTTTTTTTACCATTTCAGCATAATTCTTTGATTTCAATTAACATTTGTGTGGGTGGATAAGCAATGATATGTAAAAGTGTTCTTTTTATGAAAACAATATTTTGTAGAGTTGCCACCATATTAAAAAAAATAAATTATTAAAAATTATTCGAACTTGGGAAATGAAGAAAACTTTTAAAAACATGTTCCAGATCCGTTAAGAAGAATTCATAGTTCAAATGTCAGAAGAAACATTTAAAAACATATTCAAAATATTTTCTTTTTAAAGCTAAAATTTTGCAGAGTTGCCACCATATTTAAAATAGCGATCGTTAAACAGAATTCATAGTTCAAATGTCAGAAGAAACATTTAAAAACATATTCAAAATATTTTCTTTTTAAAGCTAAAATTTTGTGGAGTTGCCACAAAAATTAAAAAAAATAAATAGTTAAAAATAATTCGAACTAATTAAATGAAGAAAACATATAAAGACATGTTCAAAATGTTTTCCTTATAAAGCTAAAATTTTGTGGAGTTGCCACCACATTAAAAAAAAATTGTTAAAAATAAAAAAAAATGATTAGAAATAAAGTAAGAAAAAACATTTAAAAAAAATAATCAAAGCCATTTTTATTAAGCTAAAATTTTTTTAGAGTTGCCACCATCATCAAAGAGTTTAATAAGGAAACAAGTGAGATATTATCATTATAAGAAATTAAGATTGCACATTATTCGATGTTTCCAGAAGCCTGACTTTTAAAAGAATATTGTAAAATGAAACTGGGTTGCCAACTTCTCAAACTAATTTTTTTTTTATTTTTAGTTTAATATATTTATTTTTTTCATTTCCAAGTGTTTTATGAGACTCCCGCAAAAACAAATTTATTTCTTAATATTTCAAAATAATTTCAAGCCACAAAATTGCTGTTTGTACAATTTATTCATGGCTTTTTTTTCAATTCGCATTTCACCATATTTTCGTAATTTATTTCCTTTTCATATTTCCGCTTTTATTTGTTTTTCTTGACTCGCTCATACGAAAGTACATATTTTACGTCATCTTGTGTTTGCAATAAATTGTCTTTGACTTATTTTTTTTGCGTTTTTTGCTTAGCATCTACCTTGCACACCGGCAATAGCAAGCGCAAGTGGTCAGAAAGGGCTGAACTAACTGATCCTTACAAATTCCGCGCAGCCTTACACCGCGCCGGCGCATCTAGCAAACAACTTTCATACATTCAGTGGATGTCCATCGCTCTTTATTACCTTGCATTCCCTTGCATACACTTTCTTCACCGATACATACATGCATAGCTATGCACATGTTAGTGTATTTTACTTCTTCACTACATTCGTTAGCGCTGACCTGCAAGAAGGCTAAATATGCCGCCGCATTTTAACCAAACACATTTTAGCCAAGTTAGTTGTCGTTGTCTGACTCACTTCGTTTTTCTTCGTTCCTCACCTTTGTCCATTGTTTTTTCGGTGTGCTTGTGCGCTGCTTTGTTATTGTTGTTTTTTATGCATGATTTTATTGCATTTTCCCTTTTTTCATCTCGTGTGCTTTTCATCATCTCGGCAGACAGGCTGCGCCATTAAATATTCACAAAGGCTATAAATCATTTAGGTTATGTTGCAATTTCGACAAAGCGTCGTTGTTTATTTTTTTCCCCCATTTTTAGTTTCCCCCCTTGCACATTTCGTTTTTGCTTTTAGTTTCGCCATATCAGGACATGAGCCATGTGCGGCAGTTTGTGTGGCAGTGGTGGCTCCAGCAAATTTCTTACAAAGATTTCTTGTTTATGGGCGTTATGTTTTCGCTTTTTTGTTGTTTTATTTTTTGTGTGTTTCTTTTTTATAGTCATAAAAGTGGCGGCGAAGCATTTTTGAGCGGAGCAAATTGTGTATAAGTGAATATATAGTGTTTGTATACATGTTTTTAGAAACTTTAAAATATACCCTGACCAAGAGAAATGTTTTGAAGTTCTAACTTATTGAATATTTTTTCGAAATCTGACACTTAATTTTTTTTAATTGGCAAAAACTATTTTCGAGTAATTTTTTTAAGAAAATTCTAAGATTTCGAAAATGTCAGTTAATTTGTATCAAAAATGCTGTTTTTTCGACGAATTCAGCCATAAGTTATTTAAGAAGTATTATTGCCGTTTTTCGAAGTTAGCCTCCGAAATCGAAATTGAGTTTATTGCAAGCATTTTTACTAAGTATAGTATGACAGTCACTAAGGTAGTAAAACTAGGGATATATATGGACATATGGGTATATATATAATGTTCCTTGGTCAGGTTTATAAGACCAATGCTATACGCGACCAAAATCAGATCTTTGAAAATATAAAAACCACAGAGGTTAATATCAAAAAAGTCTACGATCTACATTTTGAAAGTATGCTAAAGAGCTGAGGCAGTAGCAGTTTCAAAAACACCTTGGGTGATATACTAAGTACACGAAATATTGGGTAAGAGAAAGATGATGAGGATGTCGAGTTTGTTGACACCAGTTAGCAAGCGCAACTCTGAAACAACTTCACAGCAGTGGTTGTGGATTTTGAAACGCAATCCGAAGAAGAAACATGGATCCACTGGTGCACACCAGAAGCCAAGAAACAGTCGAAACAGCAAATTCGGCTAAGGAACCTGTTTCGAGAAAGACATGGCCTGCTTTATTGACCGTAAGGTGGATGCCACCGATTTTATGGGAGTCAGAAATGATCTGCATACAACCACCACCATGACAACGTATTGGCTCACAACTGGGCCGTCAACACTATCAATTCATCGTATTTTCCAGATCCCTTCCCATTTCGCTCAGTACGGTTTCTTCGTGTAAACATCGAAAAGTCATCCGCCGGGAAGTAATTTGAGTCGAAAGAAATACGACGAAACAAGTAATTTTCAGACGGATTGAAGAAGTTGGCGCATCGTTGTTTCAGGTCTATCGAACCCAAAGCAGTTTGTACAGAGAAATAAATAGCCTTTTTTCAAAAATTATAGTTCTTTTCTTTTTAAAGCTAAATATTATTATTGGACTACCCTCATCTGAGGCACCATAAGGTATACATAATTGGACTTCAAGTCATAATCAACAAATATGTTTCGCTTTTCAATCCGCGCTTACTAGCTTAAAGCAAATTCTGAACACTCTTACTTTCGGCTGAGCGTAAAAAAAGTTCTGTAATGACCAAACCAGACGATGGCGTACTGCATAATCTGGCTGTCAGCGAAATATATGCATGCTTATGAGTATGTCTTTATGTAAGTACTAACCTCTGTGGCGGTCAAGGCTGCACATTTAGTCGTCGCTCGTAAAATGCCTTCCAGTAATTTAGCTGCTTGTAACATTTAAATTGTAGAAGAGGAGGCAACAACAATGCAGCACTGGATGTAACTACATATACATATACATATATCTGACTCCGAAAATATTGAACTGCCAGCAAGTAATTTGAAATGTTGATGAGGTATGGCTTAGTGAGCGATTTTCGCGAATTATTTTCGCCACAGCCTCCAAATGCCTAAATATGACCTTTTTATGTTTTAACCGACATTCCATAGGATTTTAACCTCCATTTATTTCAATATATATAGCCACTTACATATATATGATATCCGCCATTTAAGACAAATTGCATTCCTCGCTAATTACAAATAATGTTGGCGCATTTGGCCTTATTCAATTGTCGAACATTACAATTTATCAGCGCCCACATAAAAATACGCGACCGCATGCATACACGTGCTGCTGCCTCGCAATTACGAGTTGCGGTGTGTGCGCATTTATTTTGGTGTTTTGCGCATGCGCGTGGGTAGCGGAGAATTTACGTAGCGCTTTTATCAGCAATTACATATAAGGAAAATATATAGTTATTAGCGGCAATTTTGTAGCATAAGTGCTGATTTCTTTTGCTTTTAAATTATAAAATTATTTTGAGGTGCAAGAAGTCATGTTGCAATGTACCTAATGGCGTTATCTATTGCGCCAGTGCTTGTAAATGATATTTTCTTACAACGAAAAACATGTTGCTGTTTTTTTCTAGCCATGTTGTTTATTATCAACAGCTTTAAGTCGAATTGGGGTTACTTAAGAATAAAATATTTGATTCTTAATTTTGATTGATCAGTTTGTATGACAGCTATACGCTATAGTTGTTCGATCTGAACGACTTTTTCGGAGAATGTAGGGTTGCCTTCAAAAATAATATGTGCCAAATTTCGTGTAGATAACTTGTCAAATAAAAAAGTTTTCCCCACAAGGACTTGTTTTTGGTTGACCAGTTTGTATGACAGCTATATGCTATAGTTATTCGATCTGAATAATTTTTAAGGAACTGTAGATTCTTTTTGGAAAATTATATGCATCGAATTTCATAAAGATATCTCGTCAAATAAAAAAATTTTCCATACAATAACTTGTTTTCGATCGATCGGTTTGTATGGCAGCTATATGCTATAGTGTTCTGATCTAAATAATTTTTGAGGAGATTGTAAATTTTTTTTGGAAAGTTATATGGGCCGAATTTCGTAAAGATATCTTGTTGAATAAAAAAGCTTTCCATACAAGGACTTGATTTTGAAAGAGGAGTTTGTATGGCAGCTATATGCTATAGTCATTCGATCTCAACAATATCTTTGGAGGTTATAGCTTTGCTATCGACAATAATTTATGGCAAATTTTATGAAGATATTTTGTCAAATAAAAAAGTTTTCCATACAAGTACTTGATTTAGATCGGCCACTTTGTATGGCAGCTGTATGCTATAGTGGTTCGATACCGACGGTTCCGACAAATGAGCTGCTTCTTGAGGCTTAAAAGACGTGTGTAAAGTTTCAGATCGATATCTTGAAAACTGTGAGACTTGTTCGCGTATATACATTTTCTTACTTACTTAGCTGAGATTTGCTCTATGCTTTAGTTCCATACTTCCTTTATCAAAACATCTACTTTTTGAGATTTGTAAGTAAAGAAATATCTCAAAATTATCCTCCAGCAGCGATTTCTTTTTTCCATCCTCGAACAATGTTTGCATCTTTATAATCATTTGCCTTATATTATAACCAACTCTGTTTAAAATTTACTCTCTGCTAAACTGTAATTATAGTAACAACGTTAAAATTCCTTTTCTTCTTTTAATTTTCTCCCCTTTCCTTTGAATTTGCTAAGGTATAAAAGCAAGTTGCCTGAAATGCATTGTATATATAGTTGGTTGTGTATATTTTACATCGTTTGCGCCCTTTCATTGTCATAAAAGCAAAAATACGGCACTCAAAGCTAAGGGTTATGCATAATTAATGTGAGTCTAATTTGATTTCCTGCTTTCAGAAAATTACTTGTTAAAGTTGTAGGCAGAAAAATAATTTCAAGGTGAGGCTTTTAAAATGATTTATTTATATGAATGTATATACATAATATATGTATATATATAAGGATACGGCTTATATAAGGATATATTTTTCTTATATGAATGTATATATATAATATGTATATAAGAGTAAGGCTTTATATAAGAATTTTCAAACAATTTTTAAGCCAAATTTTAAATAAAAATATATAAGAAAACACAATTAATTGAAAAAAAAACATAAATTAAAATTACTCACACTCTTGCTTTTCGGAAATTAAGCCTTAAAAAATATCGATATATATCTAAATAACCACTCTCACACCTCCTTTTCTTCAAAATCTGTTTGTTATGTGTCTTTTAAAATTCTATTTTTTGCGCTATGAATTTTGTTACTGAATGTTTTGCTATACTTTCGAGTTCTAAAGCAATTTTAAACTGAAAACAACAACAACTACAAACATATGCATTAGCTTATAACATGTTTTGTGTTTGCGATTAATGTGTGGATATATTGTACATAGATGTATGTGTAGATGTGTGACAGCAGCGCTTTGCCACCACCAGCGTAGCATGCTATTAGGCGCACAAGCTCATAATTGCGTTTTTAATGAAATTTTGAATTGCTTTCATATAGATTTATCGAAGAACGAATGCATTGTTGTTGTGGTAGCGTTTCAACTTATACGCCGGTTGTACTTGTTGCTGGTTTTATAAATGTTGTACTTGTTGTTGCTGTTTCTTTTACTGTTATTGTTGTTATTTTACATTTATTTTGTTAGCTATGTTGTTGTTGTTTTTTATGATGCTGTTGTTGTTTTCATTGATGTTTTTGTTTTTTTATTCGTGTTGTTTTTGTGTTTGCTATTATTGCTCTTGTTTTTACAGTTGATGTTGCTGCTTTTGTTGCTTTTTATTATCGTCTTTGTCGTTTTTGCTGTTATTGTTGTTGTTTTCGTTATCGTTGTTGTCGTAATTAGTGCCGTTGTGCGCTTTTCAACATTTTTGATTAGATTAAAAATTCAATGTTTATAATTAGTGTTACTTGTTAATATGATTTTCGCTTGGATCAAAAGCATAAAAGTAAAGTGAAATAAAACGATAATTTCATTTAAATATTAAATTGGCAAAAAAATGTCATTCGGCATATTAGAGGATTTTTGAATAGCTTAGAAAGTTATTTTGAGGCGCTTTTGAAGTTGTAATGGTGTTTGAAGAACTTGGAGTACTGAAATTTTGAAATTTCAAAAGAAAGAAGATATCGGATATTTTTGGAAATTAAACAAATTTTATAATTTTTTTTTAATTTTGTATTTTTTAAGCCTGAACAATGTTTATAAATCGTTTACGTTCTGTAAAGAATTTTTTCCACGCACTTCGCTAAAGTTATGGTCAACATAATCGGCCTACTGAGCGTACTATTCGCAAAACCATCATTCATTTCAGAACTTTCATTCATTATTGGATAATATTGGACCGAAAAACTAGAGTCGTAGCTAAGATTGTACACGACGCGGAGCGTCGGCGGCGTTGGCAACGACTTATGTACATTTTACGTCGAGATCTCAAATTAAAAGCGTACAAAATACAGCTTGTGCAAGAACTGAAGCGGATCGGCCTTCCTTCGTTCTATATGCTCTTGAAAAGTTGCAAGAAGATCTGACGTTTCCGCTCTAAATTTTGTTCAGCAATGAGGCCCATTTCTGGTTCAAGGGATATGTAAACAAGCAAAATTGCCACATTTGGAACGAAGATAAACCTGAAAAGTTTCAAGAGATGCTATTGAATCCAGAAAAACAATGGTTTGATGTAGTCTGTGGGCCAGTGGAATCGTTGGTCCATATCTCTTCAAAAATGATAGCGGTGAAAACGGAACCGTCAATGAACCCGACTATTTGATGCCTGAAATTGAAGCTCGTCATCTCTGCAGCATTTGGTTTCAAAAAGACGGCGCCACTTCCCACACATCGCATCAATCAATGGATTTATTGAGAGAACACTTCGGTGAGCAGATAATTTCACGTTTTGGGCCGGTCAATTCGCCACCAAGATCGCGTGATATCAAACGGTTGCACTTTTTTCTGTTGAGATAGGTAAAGTCTAAAGTCTATGCGGACAATTCCGCTTCGATTCAGGCCTTGGAGCAAAACATCACGCGTGTGGTTCGCTAGTTACCAGTCGAAATGCTCAAACGAGTCATCGAAAATTGGACTTAACGGATGGATCATCTGAGACGTAGTCGTGGCCAACATTTTAAAGAGATAATCTTCAAAAAATAAATGGCAAAGAATGTTCTTTTGAATGCTAGGAAACATTCCCCATTAAATTTGAAGTTTCAGTGTTTTTTTCTTTGAAAAGTAGGAAACTTCGAAACCTATGTTTCGACACTTATGCTGAGAACCTGGAATATTATTATTTTTGAACGAACTTGCTTGGGTTTTTGTGTCAACGGCTAGATGGCGCTGTTGTCGAAATATTTACAATTATCTGATTTTTTTGAATTTTGGCATGTTTATTAAAAAAAAAATTGGTTTAAAGAAAACACTACGACGGAGAATCCATCATGAGCAAGTGTTTTTAAAAATACATTTTTCTGGCATTAATGATGCCACTCAGTATTATCGTCACTTATGCTGAGAACCTGAAAAATACATGCGTATTTAGTTCTTTCAGCAACTTAACTCCATCTTATACCACAAAGTAGCCTACAATTTTCATTATTACACCATAAAAATATTCAAAAAAACCAAGCAGTTACTTTTAATTTAAATAATTGTTTAAAAATCTCAGCCTTCCTTTTGTTCTCTAAGCTATTTTCAGTACTGGAATTTGATGTTCAATTTATATGCAAATAGGTGACTACAAAATATGCACTGAAATGCTTCGATTTACATAAAATTACCAAGCCACAAGGCTAAATGTTGCGTACAAATTAAGGGTGGCATATTAATTTTTAAAGGAATTTGTGTGGAGAAAACTGCAAGGCAGGGCTTTTATACAAAATGCTAAGCACAGTTTGTGTAAGCAAGGAAAATATAATGCTAATAACGATTAAGCTGGTATAAAAGTATATTTTTAGGAAAAATAAATTTGAAATAAGCGACTTGCTTTGTATTTGTTGTAACAGCACCCTCTAAGCTCTCCCAAAGCTTTGCAAGTTAACCGTTTTTAAGCACTTTTTTGTATATTTTATATATAGTATATATATTCTTTTTTGAAACGCCCCCATCGTACAATAACAAGTTATTTACTGCTGCACATCTCATTTGCTAGGCATAACCATTGCTGCCGCCCACACGACGTTTCACCTTTTAAATAAATTTAATTTGCTCATTTTCTTCTTACTCGCCACATTCTCATTGCGAAACGTAAATGTACACGGCCCATTTAACCGTCTTAAAAATGGTGAATGCAACGCTGCAGCAGCGTAGAATATCTCACAAACTGTCAAACTGATTTATTGAAAAGGTGAACGTAATTTCACATTAAAAAGGTCATGGCCAACTTTATCTGCACCCAGGCCGGTGTGGCGTGGCGTGCCGTGGCGTGGTGTGGTGTGGTGTGTTGTGCTCTCCCAGGCACACAACTCGCCTGCGCCACTGGCATGGAGAGCAAAACCATTAACCTGGTGTATAGAATGCAGCAGCCATTGTCTTGATGGGCAAGATGCAGCGTGCAGCGTGCAACGTGCAGCATTGTAGTTGTGTTGGCCATATGCCTTTTTATTTCAATTTTATTTCATTTTACTTGCATTTCATTTCGTATTCTTCTATTTCTTGCACATTTAAGTGTATGCAACTGTTTGTAGAATGCAAAGAAGAAATCCAGTTGGATTTCAAGTTGCGGCCGTGAAGCTCCTTTTTTCTTCGCATTATTCTTTTTGTTGTCATTATTTTGTTTTTCTTTTCCATATTCTTTTTCTTTTCATTATTTGTTTTACTTTTCTATATTCTTTTTCTTTACAATATTCGTTTTATTTTCTTTGTTCTTTAGCTTTATTCTTATTCTGCACTGCCGCAACTAGTTTCTCGTGCCTTGAGTTTGGCATATGTTATTTAATTTTTCGATTTTCTTTTCGTATTGCATTCGTATCTTTTAGCTGTCGTCTGCAAGCGTTGAAAATCGCTGATGGTGCATTTCTTTTTCGCCATTTTTCGTTCGCATGTGAAGGCGTTGCAATTTTATTGCAGCTGGCGTGCTAATTGTTTTAGGAAAATGTTTCCTTTGTAACCAAGATTTGCACACTTCGTGCGTTGAATTTGAAAAAACTCGCTCATGGTATTTTTATACCCTGAACAGGGTATATTAAGTTTGTCACGAAGTTTGTAACACCCAGAAAGAATCGTCGGAGACCCTATAAAGTATATATATAAATGATCGGTATGTCGAGCTGAGTCGATTTAGCCATGTCCGTCTGTCTGTTCGTCTGTCCGTCTGTCTGTCTGTATATATACGAACTAGTCCCTCAATTTTTAAGATATCGTTTTGAAATTTTGCAGACGTCATTTTCTCTTCAAGAAGCTGCTCATTTGTCGGAACAGCCGATATCAGACCACTATAACATATAGCTGTTTTACAAACTGAACGATCGGAATCAAGTTCTTGTATGGACAACTTTCATATTTGACAAAATATATTTACGAAATTTGGTACATAATATTTTCTAAGGCAACAATGTAATCTCCGAAGAAATTGTTCAGATCGGTTGACTATAGCATATAGCTTCCATACAAACTGAACACATAATTACTAACAGAAATGCACCTGTGCAGGGTATTTAGCTTCGGTGCAACGTTTTTTCTTGCTTTACACTGTTTTTACCCTGTTGGACCAAAGTTAGTTCCTTTCATCGCAGTGGTTTGTAGTTATAATGGTTAAGTTGAACGAATGAGATCATTATGAACTCGAATTTTCTAAAGTTAGTCTTCTATGATTGCTTACTCTCTATTAAGATCTAAAACTAATTTGAATGCTTTTTCACTAAATTATATCGAAAGTCTGTTATTATTTTAAGCTTCAAATAAAGTTTGAAATATAGTATGGTAAATTGAGTAAATTAACAACTTAATTGAGGTATTGCAAATTAACTCAATTAACAACTTAATTGAGGTTTTGTAAATTAAGTCAATTACCAGCTTAATTGCGAAAAAGTCGATAAATAACAAGACAATGTGTTTCTTATTTTAAAAAATGTCTGGAGATCTTAAATATTAGCTCTCTTGTGTTGTATATGTTCGTCCAGGCGTTGCTATATGGCGTTAAAATGATAAGATTTTGTACTAAAAACTTTTTCAGACAGTTTTGTGATTGCTTGACTCAGTGCCGTTAAAGAACGCGTCAAACTTGGAGACCAGCAAAGAGAATATCCACCATATGTTACGGTAATTTTGCTGTTAAAGATGTTTCTCGGTTTGGAAAGCCAATTGTCGAAAATATCGAGAAAGCAAATGACATCCAAGAGTCCGATGATCATGTAAGCACTGTCTTGAGTACCCAGAAGAGGTTTGAACCTGTACAGTCAACAAGCAATCAATCTCTGCCTCTGAAGGTATCAATCACTCAATAGGAGATAAATTATGTTCCGTCAAGACAACGCCAGGCCAAATGCATCCATAGTAGCTTGCCAGGAGCTTAGTTGGAAGGGGCTTAAGGTGAATGATTTTGTTGGTGAAAAATTTGCCTCACGAGAAGCTTGAGAAAATCGACAGCGCTACTGTTTTACTAATTAGGACGAGGGTTTCTACGATAGTGGCATTGTAAAATTATCCTCAAAATGGCAACGAGTTATCGAACAACATCGGGTGCACCTTTGACTTACAGCGCATGGTTCAACTTATACTTATAGTAAATAAATACAAAAAATAATAGATTTATTTGTACTATACGTTATCTACATACTATAGAGGTGTCCATAAATACCGCAGAGGCTATCTGAGAGGTCTATAAGTACAAGTTTGTACAGGGGAACCTGTCTGAAATTTCTATACGTACGAATTTTCTAAAGTTTAAGTTAACTCGTATAAGGGTACGGTTTTCACGGAGCGGTCGTTTGAGTTTGCTGAATAGCCAGAAGTCACACGGAGCTAAATTAGGCAAATACGGTGGTTGTGGCGTGATATTCGTTGAATATTTGACGAAAAACTTAGGATGAATCTTTTTACGAATAGCTGTCAACATAGCCTTGATTTTTGACCTGCTTTGATGTGTTTTTTCAGCTTCGGCTTACTTTTGCCACGATTTTCGGCCGATTCATGGTTTGTTTCCGGGTCATAAGCATAGATCCAAGACTCATCGCCAGTAATAACACGTTTCAGGACATCTTGGCAGTCGGAAAGTATTATTTCACAGACGTTAACGCTACGGGTTTTGGAAGCGATTCCGCTTTCACTTTTCTCAAGCCCAATTGATCTTTCAAAATGGTTTTGCTTGATCCATCCGACATTCCAACGATGTCAGTAAAATCTTTGACTGCCAAGCATCGATTCTCAAACACGAATTCCTTTATTTTATTGACGTTTTGGTCATGAGTTGATGTTGATCATGAGTTGATGTTGTTGGTTATTCTGGAAATTGACTTTAAAATCTGTTTCGTGGGTTGGAAAAAAACGTTGGAACAAGTGTATTGGGATCAAAGGGGATTACTTTTGTGGGAACGACATAGATTTTGAAAAATAAATTAAGAATATTAGAATTATGAACGAGTCTTACAATGTTTTGCTCATAGTAGTACATACGCATTTCAAGCGATTCCCAAACATTTAATGAAAACCTTTTTCGGGATATCACTTGCACGCCTGGCAACTATAATTCAGTAGCCCTACGTAATTGGAGTGTTAATTTTACTACAAAAAATTAATTTTAAAAGTAAAGTCTTTCAAAAACGCTTCTGTAATTAATAATCCACGGTCTAAAGCAAATTTCTGCATTTTACTTTCATTAAGGCAATTTAATCCAACACTTTATTGACGCGTGCATATTTCTTTAAGTTAATTTAATTTACTTTTTCTTCGAAAGCAAGGAAATATAAAATATGCATACAAACAGCAAAAAGACAACAACGTGCAACAACAACGTAGCTTGTGGCAGGTAGGCTGTAGTGGGCGAATTTCGTAAGAAACAGAGCGAACAGAAGAGGCGCAGAGAAGCGGCAGAAGAAAATATACACGAAAACTGCGATTTTAATTAAATGATATGAAAATTGAATAGCACAATGAAGGGCGCAGCAACGGTTGAAGGGAATATAGAAGTAACAGCGGCAGGCGTATGCAATATAGTATGTATGGTAGAGAGGCAAGCGTGGAAAATGGGTGTGTTTCAAGCAATTTAAGCAGATAAGCAGTTCAAGCACTTGCGCCTGGATTTGTGAGAATTTCGAGCTGCAAAATTTTATGCGCCTTAATTTCTTGTTTCTACTAGCTACACTTTAGTAGATGCTTCTCAAAATTTGTTTAGAGGTTATAACGATGCTGCCTGCTTACCGCGGGCATTGAGTTAAAGCCAGGCAAAATTGTGTATGCACCAAAAGCTAATGGCTATATATGGCGCGCTAAAAATATAAAAAATTTAATATATTTTATGTACATAAACATAATTATGCTGGTGTGCGTGCATCTACAAGCCTTCAAGCCTTCAAGCCATGTATTTATCAATGTTTGTAAGTATGTGCGTTCATAAAGTATATGCTTGTAATATAAAAATTTAGTGCAGCACATTTTGCGACGCCGCCAGTCATAAAAATAAATGAGGCAGGACTATAAATGGCCAATACCTTGAAAGAAAAATGCAATAAAATGTAAAAAATGAAAAATATTTTTTGTTGTTTTCTTGGTTTTTTGTTTCGTTTTTCAACATTTTTATGACCAAATATAGCGCGGCACATTTGCGCGCTGCGAACTTCACGCTACTCGCTTTTTACTCGCACACCAACTGTGATTCCGCGCAATATTTTAAAATTAAGTCTTAAAAGTTACTTTCGCAAAGTTCTTTTTTATTATTAGTGATGAAAATTGTATCATATCTCAATGAAATGGCTGTGTGTGCGTGTGAGCGCTTGAAAAAACTTTCTAACTAGCTGTTGTGCAGCGGCAAGCGCATTTACTGCTGCAACACTTGGCCATAATGATTTGACTGGGATAACAAGCCATTAGACGTACATACATGATTGCGTGGTCAATATATACATATATATATATATACATGTATGCTACAACACAAACCAGGGCCATTAGACGGGCCCCTCCTCTGGAATATAATGTATGATGGAGTACTACGTGGTCAATATATATATATATGTATATATATCGAAACTAATGGAATCGGTTGCAGAAGCAAAATAAGCCGTACTTATTGCAGAAAGGTCCGAGAATTGCTACATTCTGGTGTAAGCATAACCACACAGCCAGCTATAAAATTCGTTTATTGGAACGTGGCTGATTTTGATCAGGTCTAACCCGGTTTGTATGTCAGCTATATGCTGCTCTATGGTGGTCAAATCGATCGAAACAATTTCTTCAGAAATATCATCTTTGCTCACATACCGTTCAAATAAGATAATAACGTATAGAAAATTCCGACTAATCCCTTTTGTGAGGATATCTCACCCAAGTTCTCACTGGACACGGCTGTTTTCATATTTGAAGCGATTCAATCATGAAGAAAAGTTTTCCATATGTGGAGCACACAAAGGAGAACGATAATTTTGATCGTTCAGTTTATATGGCAGCTATATCCAACGAACTATAATAGTCCGATATCACCAATCCCGACAAGTGATCAGTTCTTGGACTTGTCGGTGGACGGGGGGTGGTGAAGACATGGACAAGCTTTCCTTATTGGAACTTGATTTTGATCGGTCGGTTTGTATGTCAGCTATATGCTATGGTGGTCCGATCGAAACAATTTCTTCAGAAATATCATTTTTGCTTTAGATAATAACGTATAGAAAATTTTGTGAGGATATCTCGTCATATAAAAAAGTTTTCCATACAAGGACATAATTTTGATCGTTCAGTTTATATGGCAGCTATATGCTATAATAGTCCGATATCACCAATTCCGACAAGTGATCAGCTTCTTGGAATGAAATGGACGTGTGCAAAATTTAAGATGGTTATCTCAAAAACTGAGGGACCAAGGACGGACCTGGCTAAATCGACTCATCGCTTCATTTATATAGGATATATTATACAAGTAAGAAGTCTGACTTTCTTAGTTCTTTTGGATATTAAAAACAACATACACTAAACTTATACACTTAATATACTCTGTTTAGGGTACGAAAAGCTAAACAAATGGAGAAAGGTCCACGATCTCGTATTGACCGACTGCCGCACGAACTTGAGAGAGATAGTGATGATTGGATATGAGAAATCCGTCGAGTGCTAAAACTGCTAACACCAGATAACAAGCGAAACTAAGAGATCAAGGAACTCTCGAAATAGTGTAGCTAATCTGTCGAATCTGATCTGAAAAAAAACTAAGACCGTCCGACCTGTAATCTGGAAATGGAATAGCCACAGATTTCTGGAATTCACAAGGTAAGCTCTGTAGAGTAGAAAACTGATCACAGAAATATCAAAATTATTGGACCAATTCAACAAATTTCAGAAAAGAAGGCTTGCCGCCGAAAAAAACAGTGCTTTTACTGCTTGAAAACGCATCGGCTTACAGTTTCGCCGTCGCCGCTGACGAACTTAGCAAATTAGACTACGAGCTGCTGCCTTACACAATATAATTTCCAGATTTGACTCCGTGCGACTTCTTTTTGTTTTCAAATGTAAAAAAAAAAACATTTTTCGGGCAGAAATTTCTGTAAAATAAGAGAGTTATTGCTTCCACGAAGGACTACTCTGAAGACCGCCAAACAGTTTTTTATTATGCTCGGAAAGTTCAATCGATTTTTGATTAGTATGCTTATTCAAAATTATCCGCAGTGGTCGTTTTAAACTGATTAAAGCTATAATACCTAATTTGTATATGATTTCCGCTTTCTTAACCCTTATGTAGTGTTCTCAGGTTCCTTTGGGCACACTTTTTTCTCTCCATCCAATTTTAAGATTTTTCTTTTAATTTCTGTGTAGTTGTTATTAAATAAAAATATTTTATATGCGCAATCCTCACTTAACTCTTACATAGTGTCTACATGGTCTTTGGTTACACACTAGCTTTCTGTTCGTTTAATCTAACTATTCGCTCTTTATTACCTTGCTTTTACTTCATGCTAATTACTGTCAATATTAATTAGCATTGCATAAGAAATATGTACGTGCGCGCGGTTCTTATGGTCCTAATTTGGAGCGCTACCACAACCGTACGTATGATTTGCTTATGGAAGTGTGCTCAACGTGGTCTGTTTGCATTTTGCATATCTAATTTCTGTCAACTTTGACATAACAATGGCTAAACAAACTCAGCCAACTCAACGGGTCAAAATCGCAGCAACTGTCGAAGGTAGTGCCACAGAAATGCATAAATTCAGTTGTATACTTAAGTACATATATATGTATGTGTATGTATATGCGTGGAGAGGACATCAAGTCCGAGTCCTACTGCAAGGCAAGAGGTAAGGTGAGTTAGCAAGGATACTAATTTGCAATTTTGACTGAGGCTTCATTGTAAGAGGCAGACATATTTGGAATATATGCTGTGATATTTATATACATATATTATATAATATGTGGATAGTAAAAATGGTGATCCATAGAAGATAATACATATTTTTTTATATAAGTACTAGCTGTAAGGGTTTTGAAAAATATTTCAGAAAAAGTCTTGATTTATAGCAGTTTAGCGCGGTTTAAAGTAATGGTTGGATTTAAATCTGCTCAGCGCTTTTTTGGTATTTTAGGGGAGGGGGAGAGGGGTATATTCCAGTCGAGAAGCTGGCATTTCGAGTACTTTTCACGCTTGTTACTAAGAAAAAAAGTAGATTTGGTAGCCAACACAAAAGATTGCCTACAAGAACTTGATTTTGATCGGTCAGTTTGTATGGCAGCTATATGTTATAGCAGTTCGATCTGCACAATTTTTTCGGAGATTGTAACATTGCCATAGGCAATAAGTCATGACTGATTTCATGAAGCTATCTTAACAAATAAAAAAGTTTTCCATACAAGAACTTGATTTCGACCTTTTAGTTTGTATGAAAGCTATATGCTATAGTAACTCGATCACCACAATTTTTTCGGAGATTATATCGTTGCTTTGGTGAATACTTTGTGCTCAATTTCCCGACGATACCTAGTCAAATAAAAAAGTTGCCCATACAAGGACTAGATTTCGATCGTTCAGTTTGTATGGCAGCTATATGCTATAGTGGTCCGATATCAATGGTTCCGACAAATGAGCAGCTACTTGGAGAGGAAAGAAGGTGTACAAAATTTCAGAAGAATATCTCCAGAACTGAGGTACTATTTCACGTAAAAACAAACAGACCGACATGACTAAACCGACTCAACTCCTCAGGCTGTTCATTTATTAATATTTTTTACAAGATCTCCGACGTTTCCCTCGAGTTGTTACAAACTTCGTGACAAACTTTATATATCCTGTTTCGGTTATAAAAATTTGCGTCGCAATTGCATTGAGTTAAAAAAACTCTCCCAAAAAATCCTCCTCTTCTCCTTACCAACTGAATGACGAAATGGCGTGGGCGCCTTTGTCGGCGAGTGAAAATATTACGAATGCAATGAAAGCGACAATATTCTCATTGTCAGGTTAGTTAGCGCACTTCGTTATAATTTCTGCAAATATGTTTACACTCACACCTATGCACATACATATGCACATTTATGTAAGTACGTGTTGGCATGTTTACACACGCATGCAGCATATGTAAATGGCTAGTGCCAACAGTGAGCGTGTAAAAATATTTGACTTCATTTAGCTTCTGTTGCTGTGCCACCTCATAAATTTGCTGCTACGCCGTGTTGACAAGTGCAAATTAATGAATGCTATCCCGCGGCATTTATCACCGACTTACACATGCAAACAAACAAATATGAATATGGTACATACATATATATGCGCATACAAATACACATATACAAAAGTAAGTTGTAAGTTGAGCAGGTAAGAAATGTATGTTATTCGTATATGTATGTGTTGCATTCTCAGCCAGGCTTAATAAGCCGCTGCCTTTTATTTGCGCCATAAAATCGCAATTCGTTATCGCACACTCGCCCTAGTCCAAGGCCATGACAATTGAAATGTTAAAAAGAATTTCAGCAAAATATTAATTAACTCCTGGCCATACAAAGCTGCATCCATATGTAGGTTTGTCTGCCATATAATGTTATATGATGGCAGTGGTCATCCTGCTTACTTTGAAGGTAGTTTTTTGCCTACTTTTTTGTTAATAATGAACCGTGAGGGCCTGAGCTTTCATCACATCTTGCGCTTAACTTTTTATATTAGCCTGACTAATTTGTCACTAATTCGTATAATTAAATTTTAGGAGGTCCTTTTCATTAGTTATTATAGAGAATAAGAATTTTTTCGATTTATTTTTTTTTAAACGGTTATTTAGTTTTCGAAAACGGGTAGATCACATTAAAACAAGAAAAAATTATAACTGCGGAAGCACCGAAGCAATAGTACTCTTCACAAGTACATTTCTAGTGGCATAAAAGGGTATAAACAGATCTTCGTCTTAATTTTGAGCGGTCAGTTCGTATGGCAGCTATATGCTATAATAGTCCGATCTACACAATTTGTTCGGAGATTGAATTGTTGCTTTGGAAAATATTGCATGCCGAATTTCGTGAAGATATCTTTTCAAATGGAAAAGTTACCCATACAAGGACTTGATTTTGATGGATCAGTTTGTATGACAGCTATATGTTGTAGTTGTCCCATCGGAAAAATTAGTTTGGTGATTATAGCGTTGTCTATGATAATAACCTGTACCAAATTTCGTGAAGATATCTTATCAAATGAAAAAGTTGCCCATACAAGTATCGTACAGCTTGTATGGGAGATATATGATATAGTGCTCTGATATCGGCGGTTCGCACAAACATAAAACCTTCTTGGAGAGAACAGACTTGTGCAAAATTTCAGATCGATATCACGAAAATTGTGGGACTAGGACGCGTATATAAATCCAAAGACACAAGCGATCATGGCAAAATCGACTCAACTCATCACGCTGGTCATTTATAAATGTACATATATATAATATATATGTTCTAGGGTCTCCTTCGTATCCCGCAGTGTGTTACAAACTTCCTGACAATTTTAATATATCCTCTACAGTGCAGAGAATCCACTACAGAAAGTAACTTCTATTTTAACACTTTTATTAGTAAAAATTTCTCCATAAACAGGTTGAGAATTACACAATATTTCGTTGGGAATTTAGAGAAGAAAGTGCTTGAATCCATACTAAGAAGTATACTTAAATACGAGTACTATGTATATATGAAGTCAAAGCAGCGTTGTGTGCTTTTGTTTTGCCAATGTGCACTGGTGCGTGCTGGAACGTCTTATATCAGGAATATACCGCTGTATGTTATGTAAATTTAAATATGTTTGTTGGTGTAGTGAAATTGCAAAATTTGCATAAAATACTAATTTAGCTGGTAGCAGTAACGATAGCGACTTAACTACCTATATAGATGTTGTTGTGATGTTTTATTATTTGGAGTGTTTTTTTGCACTTCCTCATTTCTTGCACTGAAAGAAAAAGGTTTCTGACAGAAAATTGATAAACTTTAATTTTTTTTAGAGTAATATATGCTAGATATATTTTTGGATATTTTATTTTAAATATAATTTCAGACTCAAGTGATATACCAAACCAAATTGGTTTTTGAAAATTATATGACAAATCCAGCCGACCGAGTTATATGAAGTCAATTCAGTAAACAAAAAAACAACTATTTAATTTAAAAGTGTTTTTAATTTTAACTAACCTTTAAATATTGTAAGGCTGATATGGTTTATCAGTTTAAGTTAGGTTAGATGAACGCACCAATCTTTGTTAAGTCACGAACCATCCCACGTGACTGTTAGAACGCTGCTCTGTTGTATAGGACTATTAAAAATGAATACATCAAGTCTTCCCATAACGAAGCCGATTAAAAAACTGATCAACAAAATTCCGCTAAAATTCTATTAAATATATTTATTTCAATAAGACCCGCGTTTTTTATGACACTAAGAGCAAGTTAGGTTAGATTAGGCTAAAAAGTCGTATCAAATCGGATCCCCCTTGAACAGCTGAGAACTCCGGTCTATTGTGATATCTAAATACTGCTTTGTAATAATCGAAAAAAACGCTTAAACCTGCAATCAAGTGCTATGAGTCTGTCGCAAATTTGTTGAGACGGCTTATATAAATTCCGGCTATTTCATGGATTTCGCCGAGATGTTCTAACTTCAATGTTTCAAAAGTTGGACGATGGCAAAGAAAGTGCTTAGATATTTCCAGCTCTCCAGCCTCCATACAACTTGGACAATTAGCATCCAAGAATATTTTCAGCCTCACCGCATGTATTCCCATTGGATAATGTCCAGTAAAAACTCCTACGGTTATGACAAGAGCAACCTTACTGAGAGCAAGAGGAACCTCACTGAGAGCAGGTAGTTGAGTGAATTTCCTACATTCTCATAATTCTACTAGAGACCTGAGGGACCACGCTGTTGTTGACCAGCGCTTTCTAGGCTCACGCGAAGTCAAGAGGTCCAGCCGTGAAACGCAAGGCGATAACGGCGAGCCAGGTTGTCTTCAATTCGATCTTTTACGAGCTCAACGACTTTGCAGTTTCCTGTGATACAGTTTTCCTGAGTATACTCAAATGAGTCTGGAATCCAAAAGGTCCAGATGACAACGGCGACTCAGTTAGTTTTCAATGCGATCCCTTGCGAGCTCAACGACTTTGCGGTTCCCTGTGATACCGCTATGACCAGGAAACCCAAACGAGTCTGTTTAGGAATTAGCTTGTTGCTGGACAGACACTTTTAGAATAGCTTTGAGCGCACGCTGTGTGAGTAAGAGCAAGTGAAATGTTTCGATAAATTTATAATAAAGCAGGACCTTCTCTTCCAGAAAACCTGTATCACAGATTCTCCATTGTCTCTCTTATCGAAATCTATTTGATTTGTAAACAAATTTAACCATTTTTTCATGTAATAAAAAATTATTATTTTCTGCTTTCCTTCCGCATAAAATTCTTACACTCGCTCCCTCATACTGCCATTAAATTTTCGACACACATACAAACAAATATATTTCTAACTTAGCTTTCTAGTTTTCTAATAAAAATTTCTCTGTCTCAGCGCTCAGCGCCATGCAAACAAAATAAATAAGAGAAAAACAATATTTATTTTTTAATATGTTTGCGGCAACATTATTTATATTTATTTGTTATTTTTTTATAGTTTATTCATGCAAATTGCGAAAATGTTCCTCGTCGCCATAGTCATTTAGCATTCAGGAAAATACAACCCTGGAAAAACAAGTAAGAAATATTTTTGTGCTTTTTCTTCGAGCAGAAATGCCGCTACTGCGCGCTTGTTTACATTGATGGGGAGTTATGTTGGCTGTGACCAGCAACGGCGCATATAGAGGCACGCGGACTGGGGGCACTTAGAACCAAGCAATCGATAACTTGGGCTAATATCGTCGACTCAACTCGGGCACCACTGCATACATTATTTATGACCACATTTTGCTGGTCGCTTCGTTAGTTGCAATATTGCTAGCTTTTGTTGTTGTTATTATTATTATTTTCTTGCCATTATTGTTGTTTGTACGTATACTTGTAGGTTTCATAGTTGTTGTCGGTGCTTTCGTATACTTATTATTGCAGTGAAAAGTTTTCTCAACCCAAACCCAAACCACTCATTGTCAACACACACAGATATATATATATACCTACCCATACATATATACAAAAACACATACATATGCACGCACACACACACATATACGTATGTATATAGATAAGTATAAATTGGTGCGGCAACAATATGCATCATCGCATTACTCGTGTGTCAGCGGCGCTCGTGCCGCTGCTTTGGTGGCGCGCACCCAGCTGGGTCGGGCGGGGTGTTGTGCCGCCTGGCGTGGGTATTATGCAAAGACAAATGCATTTAAGTGAAAAATTGTGAAATGGAAAGGCGGCGATAAATTTCGCTTGGACTTACAAGTTAATATTACCCATATGTTTCATTGAGCGCTTCTCGAACGCATATTGTCGTTGATTAATATGGTTTGTGTTGACACCAAAGTTATATTAAAGTTTAAAATTTCCATTTCGGAATTTAAAAAAAGTCAATTCTTTAACGGAAATTTTATCGTTAGCAAGTAATTATTTGCAATTCTATGCACGACCAATGAGAAAATGCGCTAGATGGCGCTGTAGTCTAAATATATGTTTCTTATCTTTTAAAAATGAGTAAAAAAACCAATATCGAATTTATAGCTTCAAATGTGTCTATATAAAGAGCAAAAATATCACTTCAAAACTGGAGTTGAGTTTGTTTTTGTGCATTCAAATCTTCGTATTTCAATAATACGTAGAAAATTAGTTTTAATTACAACTATGAAACCATTTAGGGATTCCAGTTTCCCACAAATGTGGTATTTTTTTGGCTCACAATAATATTGTATATTTGATCTAAATATCAAAACATTTCCCTTTATATTTAACACATGAATTCAGAAATTGAATTATCAAAATTTTTTAGCCCAATAGGTGGCGCTGCCGGTGAAATTTTATGAACATCTCTTTCATCGACTTTCTTCTAGTCGCGAATTCCCAAGAGTTGAAGCTACCTAAAAAAATTGTTTGGACTTCTAATATTTTTGTAATGAGAATGAGAACACTCTGCAAAACTATGGAATTAAGTATTCCAAAAGTTAATTAGGCTTTGAGCAGATCTCCTGCGTTATCTTTTGAAAAGATATCTTAACAGTCATTGAAGTGTCTGTCGTTGGTTAGGTTAGGTTATATCGTTGAACAAAGATCACACATGTAGTCCTTTGTGAGGTTATATACAAAAGTGGAGTTTGTCGTTGGAACAGAGCTTTCCAAATTTCCGGGTGCCTTCGACCAAGCCTTCATGTGAGGCTGGCTATTGGATATTTAAGAGAAATCAAAATGTTAAGTATTGATTCCAAACATTTGCTGGAATTAAGCGGTTGTATACAAAAGTGAATTTCAAAAAATTTATTTTGTTGTTCGGAGATATGATCATAGTTGTAAGAAACTTTTAACTAAATGTGTTCGAGTCTCAAAATTTTAAACGCTTTCTTCTCGAAATGGTACTTTCAGAGGCGGTGACAAAAAAGTTTTATGGAATGGCTTCACCGATTAAGCAGAAATTTTTATATTTGTCGGTTATTGAACGAAGAAATAAGGCTTTTGATAGTAGGTTTAATTTTTTAAACCATTCTGAAGCGTAAAGTTTTTAACAAACTTTGAGAAGCCGCCATTTTGTCAAAAATCCAAATTATAACTAGTCTTCTCTGATTACCTGTATTAAGCTATTGTAATAACAACATTTTTTGATTTGATAAAATATTAAGCAGAAAAATCTGTCATACCGTTGGAGTTCTGTTTTTTGGGGACATCCTGGAGATCGGTTACAGAATGAAGAGAATCCAAAATATTTCAAATTTTGGTAAATTAACGCTATTATTTATTTATTTATTTATTATACAAAATACCTCTCAAAAAACAAAAAAAAATAAAATAAAAGCGCTTTCTGACTTGAAAGTGGATATAACTCTTTAAGGCATTGAATATGCAAATAATTTCTATGACGAAGTTGGAAAATTGCATAAAAATCGTTTTTGATTGAATTAAATGACTTATTGACTTGTGTATACTATATAAATAATAACAAAACTTACACTTTCAATGGTTTTCTCTGCTTCCAAAATATATCTAAAGCGATTTCAATGACTTTTTTCGACACTTACCTGAAAATATAAAGAAAATAACTTGATTAGCAACAGAAATGTAAATAAATTAAATTATGCCATATAAAATAAATATGTAGTATAACACAATATATCTACTATATGTATGTATATCGTCACCTAAAATGCAAAATAACGTAACTTCACTTTTCATAAGTTTACGGGCGAAGGAACAACTTGATAATATAAACCACTCATACTTAAACCAAATTGAAATTTTGGTTATAAAATGGTTATCATAACTGGTTATATATTGGTTATATCTGATAGTGTAAGCTTAAAATTTTATGCAATAACGATATTGTTATAAAACCACTCAACTTTAAACAAAATTTGAGTTTTGGTTATAAAATGGTTATTTTGACTGGTTATATATTGGTTATATACTTGTATGATAGCGTAACCTTAAAATTGTATGCTTTAAATTTTATGCAACAACAATATAATATAAACATATTTAAAAAAAAATTGAGTTTCGGTTATAAAATGGTTATTATAACTGGTTATATGTTAGTTATAACTCATAGCGTGAGTTTAAAATTTATGCATTAAATTTTATGCAAAAACGATTTATATAAACCAATCTATTTAACAAAATTTGAGTTTTGGTTATAAATTAGTTATTATGACTGGTTAATATCTGTCTTTTTTATACGAGGAAATTTTTTGCTTACATACATACGTGTATGTAATATGGTGTAGTGAATCATACGCAATAAAAATTCAATTTCGATTTGTTTGATGATATGTTGTTTTGCATTTTAAGTGACAATAATAATAAGTAATAATAGTAAGTTTTGCTACAAGTCCATTGTGTTGAACAAAAATTTTTAGCACGTTCGTTAATTCCTGCGACACACCCACTAATTGACCCGAAATCTTATTATTTTTGTTGTTTACGTCTTATTACTCTCAACCAAAACATACAATTATAAGCAAACAAACCATAACTTACACATACAATTAAAAAACTTTACTATCAAGCATGAATGTGTACATAAATACAATATTTCCGAAGAACTAAAAATAATAATAAGCAAATGGTGAGCGCGAAAGTCATGGCAAAGGATAGAGCAAAAAGTAGAAAAAAACGTGTAAAAATATAGTGAACCAGAACGACAATTTTTTTAGAAACGCAAGAGCTTAAGATCGCTCGCATACACACATACACACAAACATAGTTAGATGGCAACACAACGCTCGTTTACCGAGCGCATAAATAATAAGTCGAGGAAAAAATGATAAATTGCAAACTGCACATAATTATGCAATTAAAGTTCGTTCGACGTATGGCCAAATGTGGCTGCGGCTGGCAGTTATGGTACCAGCCTTTTTGCGGCAATAAACTGCCGGCTACGACATGCTGCTTATATATACGTATATATATATATGTATACATATATATGTACATATATATATAAATATATATACTTTTTATATAGCTGTGTATGTGTATGTTTGTGCAATTTGTGCGACTGTACGCTTAGAAGAATTCGCCAGGCTGCAGCGCGCTGCTTGCAAGTTGCTCGATTGCTTGACTGCTCGCCTGACACCGTTTTCTGCTTCGTTACTTTTGCTCAAATTTTGCTTTGGCTGCTCTTTGGCTTTCGATTTTTATTTTGGCCTCTCTAATTATTATTATATTTATTGTTGTTGTGGGTCACGAACTAAGTTCTTTCCTGTTAGAGACTGCGCTATGTAAAGGGGAAAAGTTTCGGTTTTTTGTAGCGAAATAATTGGAGAAATTTTAAAAAATGTTTCGAAAAGAAATTAAGAAATTTTGTAACTTCATATTAGAGGCCTCGAAGAAATTCGAATGGTATCTTCAAATAGAACCAGGAAGAAGACAAAGACAGAGATGTGTGTAAAGAAAGAGAAAAGAGGAAGGCAAAGATAGATACAAAGATATATATATATGTATATATACATATATATAAAGATAAGATTAAGAAAACAAGAAAAATTGTTCACTTCGGCTGGAAGGAAGCTATAATATCCCTCACAGCGTCATTTGTTTATAATGAAAGGGTATAAAAAATATGTACCGTGATTTGGATTGACCATTTTGTATGGCAGCTATATGATATAGTGGTCGGATCTGAACAATTTCTTCTGAAATTGTACCGTTACTTTGGATTATAGTTCGTGCTAAATTTCGTGAAGATATCTCTTAAAATAAAAAAGTTTTTGATACAAGAACTCGATTTTGATCGATCAGTTTGTATGGCAGCTATATGCTACAGTGGGCCGATCTAAAAAATTTCTATGGAAGTTAAGGCGCTATCTTAGCCTATATTGTATGCCTAAAATATGTGAGGTTAGCCCATCAATTTTAATTCATTTTAATCAGCCAGCTTGCATGGCAATTTCGACGAAAATACAAAAGTTCTCTGCAAGAAAAAAACGTGTGCTAAATTTCAGAGCGATATCTTAAAAACTTAGGGTTCGCGTAAATATAGACCTCAGCTGGTCACGCCGATCATCTATATATTTTTTTATAGGGTTTCCGACGATTCATTGAGGATATTACAAACGTCCTGGTGAACTTAATATACTCTGTCTTTGGGAGTGGAAAGAAGAATTTCTCGAATGAAGTTATAATCAGAGGTATAATCAAAGATCGTAAGGTTGTAAGGCAAGTGCTGCCAAACTGTTTGAACAGCTGCTATGGTTTGTTCTATTCGCCACTCTGTAACGCTTACAAGCAGTTAATATGACATTTTCGGGTTTAAAATTTTCAGAAATTTAATTTTCCATATTATTAAAAAGTTGTAAAATAGTTAATTATCTAGTAAAAGAGGATTTTTGAAAAATTTATAAAACCTATTAAAATTTATACGCTTCAACGGTATTTCGCTTTTTTATTTCCAATATTATACACAAAACTCTATATTCTCCGTATGCAAGTTTTAAAAACATATATTAAAAATATCCCGGCCCGTAAAAACGCCTCGAGTCATTCAACTTGCACAAGTGCATTTTTACAAGACATAAATTTACGATGTGATTTTATTTTAATATACCAACAAATTGTGTTGCACAGGCCTCTTCAATGCGCTAACGCAGCACCAAAGGAGGGCAAAAAACGAGCAAACGAAATTTTTATTAAAAAATAAAAACGAGGAAAATTGCAACAAAATTATGCCAATTTATGTGCGCATCCTGTCAAAGGCAGCAACAACATAAACAGCAGCAGCAGCAACGAAAATAACGAGAAAATAAAATATTTACAATAAAAACAAGACAACATCATCGGCAAACGCGAGTAGAGCAAGCAGCCGTTGCCATGTAGCAAGCAGGCGACATTTTGTTGGTGGCGCAGGCAACGCTGATGGCGATGGCGACGCCGATGACGCCGACTGCAGCCGCGTTGCAACGTCATTGGCAGCGTAATTGCAACGTTGCCGCGCTGTATGTTGTGGTAATTGCATATTTACCTCGAAAATTGCATTTAATTGAGCTTTTTGCGCGCATTTCTACCCGTACACACACTTACATGCACACATATACATTTATAAATACATAATCTTTGTTGCATCTTTTCGCGTTCGTAACTGTAGTTGAGTGTGTGTGTGCGCGCGTGCGGCGCTGTGTCTTGTTCCAATGGAAAATTAATGCAATGCTCTACAAACTGCATTAAATAGTTGTTCTTGTTATTGGCAACGCGTTTATTACACGTGCATTTGTTTGTGTTTTTATAGCTGAAATATTTTTTAATTGTAATGCCATTGCAAAAATTTGGTCTCCAAGCAGTCTCAGTCGCACAGTTAAGCGCTTAAGCGTTTGCATATTAACTTATACTCGTACACTTCTACATAAATGCATACATTGGTGTATCTGTGTGCGTGTGTTTGAAATGCATATAGTCTTAGGAAGTTAAGTAAGTTAATAAAAAAATTTAAAAATTAATAATGTTCAAATAAAAATATTGAATATTAAAAAAAAAAACATAATGAGTTAAGTTTTGAAAACTAAATAAATAAATATATTGAAAAAACCAAAAAAAAGTGTAAAAAAATAGATAAATAAAATAATTAATATTACTTAAAAAAATTAAAATATTGAAATTATTGTTTCTTTAAATTTTTTTAAATAAATAAATGCAAATGGAATAAGTTTTCTAAACTAAAAAAATAAATATATTATAAAAATATATTATATTATTATATACAATAATAATAATAATTTAAACAAAAACAATGAATTTATTAAAAAAAAAACTAAAAATATTTAAATTACTTTTTTTTAATTCCCTTATGTGAAAAATATTATCTCAAAACGTTTTGAAATTAAATTAAATTAAAAAATGCTAATTTTAAAAATTAAATTTTTTTTAATGGTTCGAATATTCAAGATTATATATATACAACATGAATTCCAAAATCGAATAATTATATAATAATAATCACAAAAAATAAATTAATTAATTAAAAAAAATAATTTCATAAAATTATTTTAAAATTTTTTAATATTTTTAATTCAAATATTTTATGTATTTTTTTATTTAGAAAAATTAGTTTTTAAATGAAAAAAATATAAATATTGAAATTAAAAAATAATAATTTTAAATTTTTTTAATTTTATTTTTTTTTTATCAAAATTTTGATATTAGAAAAAATAATAATTTTTAATTTTGTTAAATAATTAATTTATTTATTTAATTTTTTTTAAATTAATATTTCTAAATAAAAAAAAAAATAAAAAATTTTAAAATTATTTTTTTTTAAATATTAATTTTCTTTATTTAAAAATTTTAAGAATTATTATTTTTTTTAATTTAAAAAATTAGTTTTGAAATTTAAAATTTAAAAATTATTATTTTTTTTTTATTTAAAAAATTAGTTTTGAAATAATAATGTATTAATTTTGACAAAAATTTAATTAAATAAAATTAATAAATAGAAAAAATAAAGATTTAAATAAAAATTAAATTAAATTGTTAAATAAAAAAGAAATAAAAATCAATAATTTTGAAACTAATTATTTGTTGGTTTATTTTTTTTTATTTCAAAATTTTGTTCTTTGAATTTACATATGGATGTATGAATTTTCTTTACCTCACAGCCATTTCAAATAAAAAAAGCTAATTAAAAAAAGCTTAAAATTAAAAAAAAAAAATTATAATAAAATTTAAAAAAATATAAAAAATTACACATTAAAATTTAAAATTTCATTGTTAAAAGAAATTTTGAAATTCTAATAATTTTGAAACTTAAAGACGTAAAATAAATTTTAAAATTTTCAAAACAAAAATTAATAAATAAAATTAAATTCATAATAAAAAAATTTAAAAAAATTAAAAACAAAAATTTTTTAACATAGTTTCGATAGATATTCAAGAATAGCTCTACAAAAATTTTCTGAACTTAGAATTATTTTAAGAGTTACCGTCGTTTAATTAAAAAAAAAACAAATAATTTTAATAATAAAAAGTAGTTTAAATTATAAAAACAAATTGGTTTATATGTTACGATTTTTTAATTTATAAAAAAATAAATTCAAAATGATAAATTTATAAAATAAAAATGGGAATAAAAATATAAAAATAAATATATTAAATTAAAAAAAATTTACAATTAAAATTTATTGAATTAATAAACTTAAAAAATATGAAAATGTAAAAATTATTTTATTTATAAAATTAAAAAAAAATAAAAACAAAATTTTTTGTTAATTTTTGACAATTGAAAAAAAATCTTTTTTTTAGTTCTCTCGCCGTAATAAAATTTGTACGGTTACAAACCCCAACCTTCTTTTGTTTTCGGTTGACCAGAAGAGTCGGATTCGTCACAGAAAGATACGTTCTCTTACCCATCAACTTCAACAATTTGTATTTTCGTAAAATTTATTTTTTTTTTCTTTTAAAATTTTTTAAGCTATTGGTGTACAGGTATTGTATTGTAGAATATTACTAAGTAAAAATATTGTCTTATTTGAGCATAAAAAATTCTCGAAATTTAGGTGCTTGACTGGGTTCATTTAACATACATATATTGTGAAATATTTTATTAATTTTTTTTTTTTTTAATTTTAACATATTTTATATTTATTTGTGCATGTTTGAATGTGTTTGTGTGTAATTTTTACTTCATCAGCGGCGCTATGCTTTCATTCATTTGTTTTTCATATTTTTGGTTATGTGGTTTTTGCTGCCAGAAATGAGAAAAATGCATAAGTTAATGGTCACATTTTACGGTATATAATACACATACATACATACATATATATATATGGTACATAAAGCTCTTTGTGAGCAAAAATATGCTAGTAAATGAATGCGTACAAAAGCTGTAATGGCATTTTATGTTTAATTCACTCTTTCACACCCACACTTTGACACATACGGACGCATATATGTATGTATGCGAGTGTGTAGTGCGACATATGTATATGCGCACATATGCACATGCACTTCATACAAAACATAGTTATATTTTTTCGTGCACACTCACATAAATGTATGTATTTTTGTATGTGTGAGTATATATATACAGATATTTATATATAGTTATATAGTAACCATATAAACGTGCGTGTATATTTTGTAATTGTGTGTCCATATGAATTATTAAATTTAATTTTCTGCATTCGCTCCACAGCGCGTTCATTTGCCCTGCGCTAGGCAGCATTCTCTTACAATATGAACACCTCATCTCCGCCCTGCCACCCACATACCGACAACGGACAATTTCTTCATTGCACTAATGTGCTGAGCCATGCTCCGCAACAGCCATAACCGCAATCTACCGCTTCGTGCCACCACGCGTACAGTGGGCGTTGCACGGCCCATTTCGTACAAGCAATGACTACACAAACACACATACCTACATAGAAAGCACTAAAGTATGTATGTATGTGTATATAGAAAATATATATACAAAGGTATATAAGTATGTTTACAAATGGTCTCGAATGTGGTTTGTGGCATGGCGATCCTTTTGTGTCTGGCAATTAATTTTAAATTGGGTGTAGTTTCTTCTGCGTAAAATAACTGAATTTTGAGTGTATTTTTAATTATTAATATTACTTCTAGGTATGCATAAATTTGCTTGCACCATAATGCCGCTATTTGTGTGGATGTGTGTGCGCCTGTGCACACAACTGCAAATGCAGCGAAGTAAAAAAAGCAATTTGTTGCAGGCAATTGCTGCAATATTGGAGCAACAAAAAGTATATACACTCATAATGAATGCAAAAAGAGCGAGCTTTACTTTACTGCGAAATGCTATAATTATTTATATTTTTTTCGCATTTTATGGGTTTTCAGCGGAACTTTTCTATATTTGTACAATGAGAGGTTTTTAGAGATTTTTTGAAAGTTGCTGCATTAAAATTGTGAATGTAGTGATTGCTCTTAATTTATATATAAAAAGTCTCCTTAAATCTATATAAATCCATAAAAATTCATATTCAAAGTTTTTATTGCTTTATCCAAAAGACTCAGTATTCCTTTCTTCTTTAAGCCTATATCAGGTTCTTTAGCCCTTAGGCGAAAAAATGTTGAAATATATCATTGAATCCTCGCCCCAATAAACTATAAATCCATTTACTAGGAAAGTTTCTAACTGTTTTTGCTTAGCTCAACGCGGAGCCTTCCATCACGACAGGCGAAAAATAAGCTGCATTTCACATACAGTATTTTAGACAGACACGATCTGGCGGATATAGAGCTTCAAAGGCGTCCCAAATTGTAGAGCAACTTTTCTTGTATAAACTGATCTAAGCCTTAGCCTTCAAAAATAGTATTTAAAGTAGTATTTTTAGGCTTGAAATCATATGTATTGACTCCAGTTTGCAAACTTAATACTATAGATATTGACTAACTCTTTACTTCATAGTCAAACTTTCAGGTACGACAGCGACTCTAACCTTAAAATTATAACCGAAAAAATTACTGCAAGAGGTCTTATGTGTTCATACTGTTAGAAACACTAAAGAGTATATGCAGTGCGGAATTTTATAATGCTATAAAACTTTTCGATGGAACTCTAGAACCAGAATTTGCTTGATTTTAAAGAAAGATCGGTATTTCAGCACATTGAATAATGAGAGATTTTACTAATTTTTGGTCAAAATGCACCACCTGGGTAGCGTATATTTACATCCTTGTAAACCAGAAGAATCTCCAAAGATCTGTTTTTATACTAAAAATATCTAAAAAGTAGAATTATTAATGGTATCACAGCCTTTGAAATAGTGAAAGCAAGAAGAAGTACGAAAAAAAAATAGTCTGGATCATAAACGAAATCAGTGACCGGTTATTATTAGACGGAAACAAAAATGCAGTTTTTTATTGAAACAAAGTTTACCATTTTAGATATATTTTGAAGTTATTATATTGATTTTTTTCGGTATTTTTTAAAGAACTTGTATAAGTGAAACGTGCTTTAAAATATTTGGATATGTTCGGATAAATTTTGATCAATAATGATCCAGTGCAGTAACTACGACGCCACGGCCATGTAGCGTGTATGGCAAACACGGTAGCGCAGAAGATTATTGTTGGGGTCACCACAGTGCCCTTTAAAGCAAAAGGAAGACCTCGATCAAGATGGATTGACGAACTCAAGAAAGACGTGAAGAAGCTTGGCATACACCACTGTAAAGAAACCTCAACATGTGCAGCAAGTCTAAGCTTACTGAGAGCTAAAGCATTAAAAGATGATGATCCATGTTTTGTTGTATTATCCCTCTCTGTGATATCCTAGAAGAGTATTCATCCTCAAAAAAGAAATAATACGTGAATTGTTATTTAGATTTCTTTGTTGCAATAAGAAAGTACTCAAGAGGCCTTATGCTTTAGAACCAAAATTGTTCTTTCAACCTCTATATAAAAGGTCACGTCTCGTTAAAATATAGTTCGCTTGTTTCTATGTAAGATTCCTTGAGATGATAAAATCATAATTTTCGATAAAGAATTTTCAAGTTTAAGAAACAAATTTTTTTTTGCATATTTAAGAAAAAAAAAATTGGTAAATAATAATGTCGCTTCTTTACCACGCTAAAAACTCGTTTTTGTTTCGAAGTGAATAAAACCAAGAACTATGTTTTGGAATTTGCCTATAATATATTATTTACATAATAATATTTTCAATAGAAATTATTTAAATAAATTGATTTTTATAACAAAGAAAGCAGTATTCTTGAAACTCGTGTATTTTTTTGCGATAATAAAGACTATTTGAGCACCCTACTATGCTGAAACGTCAAAGATATGTGAAGCTCTAACAAAGAGCTCATCTAACCTTTTTCTATTTGTTCGATATATCAACAATTCGAATGATTCGTTGTTGCTGAGTTCGTTTGTTGTTCGTTTATGTGTGTATGTACATAGGCCGTCTTCGATTTGCCAAGTATTGGAGAGTAGAGAAACGAACACACTATACCAATTGTTCCAACAAACTGACTGTTATGTTACTTTTCGGTTCTTGATGCAGAAATATTTCTTTTCGCGCGAAAAAGTATTTTGGTAAACGCTAATTTTCATTTTCTATAAAAAATTATAAGACTGTATGACAAAATCAACCTTTATCTGGGTATTGAATTAAACCAAAATTTCCAAAAGATTTGGACATAAGTAAAAAAGTAATTGCTTCGCTTTCGAAGCTAGCTAGCTCAAGTTAAAATGCCTTTGAATTTCAAATTGAGATTTTTCAAATATCATTCTTTATTATTTTATGCAAAATTTTATATAAAACACAACAGAATTAATTAAAAATATAGTTGTCATCTAAGATTTCTTCTTATTTCAATGGTCTTTACTATTTTTCGGTTAATCTTGTATGACAGATAACATAAGTGGTTAAAGACGGATCTTCGAAAATTACTAAAATCACTAAAGTCAAATTGAAATCACTATATTGGCATAACCGCTAGTTTCATTGGATAATTTTGCTTTCCACACTTTAGGCAAGTCTTGGAGTCTGAGAGAATGTGCTTAAGCTAAACTTCATATAGACTTCACTTGGGACTCAGTAACCATTACTTCAATAATGTTTCAAAGAACTAAAGTTAATGAACTCAGTAAGTAATATAAGGTTACGCATATGAGCACGCATATAACAATTTTGCGCGGAGCGATCTTCTAGATAAATTAAAAATGCTTACGCGACTTTTAGCTCTCGGGCATTCGCGCTCGTTAAAATGTCAATTAACTGATATATATAAACAGAGAATCTATATGAATATCTACCATATATCTGTAGACGTGTAGGAAATAAGTGATGTTGTTGTTTTGGCGCAGCTGTTCAAAGACGTGTCATCTGCGCGCACAAAGAGCAACGAAGCAGCTGGAAAGGAGTGGAGTAGAGTGGAAGGAGTGCTGTGTTAGCGCTCTTTAGCCATTTCGGGCAGACGGTGCGTACACAAACTGCATGAACACACACAAACATACACGTGTGTGTACAAAATGTAGACGTTTTGAAAAGCGGTGTGAGCAAAAAATGCACTCTCAGCAGCAAAGTGGCAGGAATTAAAGCGGAAACTCAGAAAAATCAACAACTAAGATTCACTGCAAATTCACCAATACATTGACACGAGTATACAAAGAGAGACACGGGAAATGTGCGACGCTCCAAAGGAGTAACATAACTGTTAACACATACATTTACCTGTATGTAGCGCTTTCGTGGCGCTGCTATGTGTCGAGGAGTGAGTGAAGGGAAGAAGCTTTCGCACACACCTACACACATTCATATGTTAATAAATGGCCAGCTAAGGGTTGAATTAACTAATATTGTATGAGTGTTAAATGTAAATATCGCAACTGTGTAAGTGTGTGTGTGTGTTGCGCTTCAAGGGGCACGGTATGTGTGCGCGTTAAGCGAATGACGTGGCTAAAAGCGAAATGCCAAAAGGCGACAGCGCTAGAGAAATTCAAGTTAAGCTCGTCAAAAACAAAAACGCTGGTTAAAAGAAACTGCAAAATGTTGAGCAAGAGCAGCTGTGGCATTGCGCATACAAACAAGTGCATACATACATATGTAGTATGTGTGTGTGAGTGCGTGTTCATATGTGTGTAATGCAAAATGGCTACTAAATGCCAATACCAGCTGGTGTGGGCGTCATTGGCGGAAGAGTAGAGACAAAAATAGATGAAAACTTGAGCGAATGTTGAGAGGTGGGATGACAGAGTGGAAGATAGGAGAGAAAATGCATAATTTAAAGTAAAGTGATATTACTTTTGTTGCATAAATTTAAAAATGGCGTATGAATTTGATGATTACAATGTTTAATTTGGATTTTTAAGAGTTTTTATTGGAAATTAATTATAAATTTTGGAAGTAAAATATTCTCTAAAATATTTTTTTCTAAAAAATAAATTTGTATGTCTAAATTAGTTCCTACATAAAATAAAAATTAATTGTTGTGAGTGGAAGTAAATTTAATTTCCATAAAATTTCCATAATTATCATATAATTAAATTTCTGAAAATATAAATTTCGAAAAATTTAAATATCGAATTTTTAAATTTCGAAAAATTTTAATTTCGAAAAATTTAAATTTCTAAACTGGAATATACAGAAAATGCTTTGCTTTTGAAAAATTTGAATTTCGAAAAACTTGAACTCGCAAAAATTTAATTTCGAAAAATATGAATTTAAAAAAGCTTTAAATTAAAAAAAAAATAATACGAAAAATTTATGTTTGAAATTTTTTATTTTTTGTTTGATAAAAACTTTCCAGCGTGTGCTCAATATGTATCTTAACCAAAAAAAAGTTGAATTTAAAATTTTGAAAAATTAAAGTTTTTTTATTGAAAAGTATTTTAAATTTGTTTTTTTTTTTAATGACAACCAGAATATAATTTTTGATAAAACTTATATTTTAGTGAGAAAAATTTCTATCTGTAACTTATAAAATTAAACAAAATTTTGAAAATTATTTTAATAAAAAAATAGTTAATTATATTGAATGAATTCCGCCACAATGAATTTTAGATTTTATCCAAAAACTAGACTTTTATTCAATATTTTTTTTTTTTAATAATTTAAAAAAAATAAAAAACATTAGCGAATACGGAAATCATTAATATGAAATAAACTATTTTTCCTACAATGCATTGTTTTCTCCTTCCACCCGCTCTATTTTAACCTTACGTTGGAAAATAATATAAAACAATGCGAAAAATGTACCAAATGAATGAAAATATGTTAAAAAAAAGTAAAATTCATTGCTGGCGTAAGAAAATGGCGGCACAAATTTACTTACGTTTATATACATATGTACATATGTACATATGCTTATGTATGTTTATATGGAATGGCATAAATCAGCGCACACATATTAATTTACAAAGTAAATGTGAGAAATGTATATGTAATGGGTGTCCTGTAGGAAATTAATGGTTGAGTGGAAGAAGAAATTTGACAGTGTTTGAAAATATTTTTTAAATTATGTAAAAAAAAAATATGATAAAATATTAATATTAATTATAAATTGAATTTCGAAAAATTAAAAAATCGAAATATTAAAATGTCAAAATGTTTGAATTTCGAAAAAATTTTAATTTCGGAAATCTTTAATTTCGGAAATTTAAGTCTCTAAATTTGAAATTTCAAAATGTTTCGATTAAGAAAAATGTAAATTTCGAAAAATTTGAACTCTGGAAAATTTAAATTTTGAAAAGTCGGAACTTCGAGAAATATGAATTTCAAGAACTTCTAAATTCGAAAAATTTAAGTTTCTAAATGTATTAGTTTAAAAAAAATTTTTAAATCAAAATTGAAAAATTTTAAATTTTAAAAAATTTCAATATCAAAATATTTGTTTTTCGAAAAAACTGGTATTTCGAAAAATTTGAATTTAAAAAACTTTTAATTTCGGAAATTTAAATTTCAAAATTTGAGTCTTGCATTACAAAATGTTTTAATTTCGAAAAATATAAGTTAAAAAAGTTTTAAATTCGAAAAAAATTATTTTCGACAAATTTCAATTTCTAAATTTAAATCTTGCATTTCAAAATGTTTTCATTTCATTTGAATTTCGGAAAATTTAAATTTCGAAAAATATGCAAAAATATGCATTTAAAAAATTTTTAATTCAAAAAAAATTTAATTTCTTAAGCATTAGTTACAAAAAATTTGAAAATCAAAATTAGAAAAATTAAAATTTTGTATATAAATTTAAAATTTTTTCGCACAGGCATATAGGAGCCCCTGAAGATATGCTACATACTACATACATTTCTTTATAGTTATATAGTACTATGTGTATGAGAGGGTGGAACCTGCTAAATAATGTGAATGAGTATATTGAAAAGTAGATGGCGGAATATTGGTGGTGGCTGCTGAGCGATTTAATACATGCTATCGCTATGCTTTAGCAATAAGTATATATGTATATATATATGTACATATGTATGTATGTATATATGTATACATAGCAAAAAACTTACACTCATATATATATTTACATATATGTAAGAATATAAAGTTATATTTCCATAAGCTTCATGAGTGCACAATATATATTTACATAGAAGAAGAAGCATAACGAAAGCAGCACATAATATAAAATGAAAATAAGTAATAAATAAAAATAAAATGCGGAAAATGCAAGAAATTAACGAGCGCAGAAAATGAGCAAAAAGTAAAAAATAAATAAAAAAAAACGAAAAAAAAATATATGAAATTTTCCCGCAAAAGAGAAGAAGCAAAGAAAATATTATGAAATTGCTGTGCTTAAAGCGCTTAATTCCGGCAGCCGTTGCTGGCAAGGCAGCCAGCGAGAATTTAAATGAACGCGAAAATGTGCAAGTTAGCAGCAATAAGCGCTTATATTTACACATACCGTTGTACGCGTGTATATGTATGTGTATGCGAGCGAAATACTTGCGCAAGAAGCACTTTTAAATGAATACACGCTTGGTTTGCTGTGATTAAGTTGCGCTCGAGCCGAATACGGCGAAAATTAATAACACACGCGAGAGATCTTACCCGCGCAAGCCTACATATCACACACACACACACACACATACAAAATATGTATGTATTGTATTTACATACAGATTAAGTGCTTGTGCATGTGTTTTGCGCTTGTATGCGTGCCGTTGTTAATTTGGAAAATGTTTTAAAATGACATGTTTCGAAAGTCTCAACAATTTATGTTCATTTTAAATTGAATTTCAAATTTATTGCTGCAATTTCGTTGTCGTGAAGAGAATAATGGCGCAAATGACTAAAACAACAACAGCAATAAGCAGAAAGAAAGCAAAAGCTGCAAATAAGAGCAATAACTACAGTGAGGGGCATATGAAGTACGCGATGAGATATCGTAAGTTTGTTATATAAGTATATATGTGTGTGTTGCATACATATATAGTGCTTAGGTACAGCATTAGAATATGTGCGCTTAATAAAAGCTAGGTAATCAGCAGGTGGTAAGAAGTTGGAGTAAATAGACGACAATAAGTGCTTAGAAGTATAGAAATATGTATGTATATGAGCGAAAAAACCGATTGTTTCCAATGCATTTTAATATTTGTTAATAGAACATACCATATATGTATGATATTAAAATCGTATTATTATGATGAGGTAAATTATTTTTTTGATAAATTACAAAAACAAAGGCAACAAAAACTCATACTTTTAGGTTTAAATACATTAAGAATAGAAAAAAAAATTAACTTTGGCTGTACGAGAGCTATAATAACCTTCACAGAAGCATTTCTTATAAGTCAGTTTGTATGGCAGCTATATGCTAAGGTGATCCGATCGAAACAATTTCATTGCAGATTATAGTGTTTTCTTATGCTATACTATGTGCCAAATTTCATAAAGATACCTCGTCAAATAAAAAAGTTTTCCCTACAAGAACTTGGTTTGGATAGGCCAGTTTATATGGCAGCTATATGCTATAGTGATCCGATCTGAACAATTTCTTTGGAGATTGTAGCTTTGGCTCCTATCTGAACTCGCGCCAAATTTCATGAAGATATCTTGTGAAATAAAAAAATGTTTCTGTACAAGGCCTAATGAGCATGTATGGCAGCTATGTGCTATAGTGTGTCAATCTCAAAAATTTGTACGAGGATTGTAGTATTAACTCTCAGACTAATCTGTGTAAAATTTCATAAAGATACCTCGTCAAATAAAAAAGTTTTCCCTACAAGAACTTGGTTTGCATAGGCCAGTTTGTATGGCAGCTATATGCTATAGTGGTCTGATATCGGCGATTCCGACAAATAAGTAGTACCTTTGAGAAAAACGCTTCTGTGCAAAATTTTAGACTCATATCTCAAAAACTATGGGACTAGGCCACGTTTCTAGAGACAGGTGGGCGATTATGGTTTTCTCAAAGTTTCAATTAATTGTGTAAATTATTTATACGATAAAACAAATTATTAAAATCTCTGGAAAAGCCCCTTTTCTAACCCCATATCCAAACCTTAGTATTAATGTATTTATTTAATTCATAAAACAATATCTTTGTGCACAAGTATGCGACGGCGTATGAGTTACTTTGACGTGTTTAAAGTCATGCGGCTGCGGCTATAAATATTTTATGGCTATTAAAATGCCGCAATTGAACGATTTCGCAATTTCGGCTGCCGCTTAAGTTAAGTGTCGTTCAGTTATGTCGCAATTTAGTTCTTAAAGTGATATTTCTTAGACAACTGCTGTCATATATACCTACACATATTTAATGCTAGGCGTTTAACTAGTTATGTAATCGTTAGAAATGATTTACGTTTATTTTGGAATTTCGTAAATGCCGTTATTTATGTATTTTATTAGTTGGCTGTATAACTCAATGCAATTTTAAATTGTCGGCATAAATCAAATGGGATTAATACTAAAAATGCTGTTTGGAGGATTTAGTTATTTATACGATTATATAAAGGATATACGATTATAGGAAGGATAAGTTAATTGAAGACGGCTGAAGCAATAAATGAAATACAAAATGCATGAATAATATCATATTCATGCAGCTGCGAAGATGTAAGCGTCAGCATTTCACATTTTTGACAAAATATTGAAAGTAAGAAAGTTGCAATAAATTTGAGGTTATGTATAAGTATAGATTATGAGTTCATCTAGGTATAAACTTAATCAACTTCATATATTTACTGCTAAATTAAGGAAAATAATATTTTAACAATATATTTTAATTTTTTATTGGTCACACATATCTCAATGAAAAAAAGCTTTTAAAAAGCTCTCCTAAAAGCTTTTAAAAAGCTCTCCTAAAATTTTTTAAAAACTTTTTTTTCTACAAACGAAATATGGAAGCTCTAAGTATGCTTTTTATGTAAGGTTTCCATTGACTTTTTTCAAGCTGCTTAGTACGCGCTTTTATTTTATGGTTTTTGAGATAAAAATTATTACCTATTAAGGCTTTGTAAAAGTTTTGAAATAATAAAATATTTTATTTTAAGATTTTTTTATTCCTGAGATAATAATTATTAACTTTTAACGCTTTGTAAAAGTTTTGAAATCATAAAATTTTTTTATAAAAAATAAAATAATAAAAATTGTTTAATTATCAAATTGAACATTCTTGCCACTTGAAGCTTTTACTAGATGGCGCTGCTGCGCAAAACCGCTTATTTGCTTAAGAATTATTTTTCAATCCATGTTTCTTTCATTGAAGATCCACTTTTATAGGTTTCTGGGATTTTAATTTGTACTTTTATATTTTTTGAAACAAGTTGAGGAATCTTTATATTTTGGAACACTCAAATTATAGCTTGATATTTATTTTTACCTAAAGCTTCTACTAGATGGCGCTGCTGTATAAAATTACCCAATTGTTGGCTATTTAGTTTTTAATAAATTTTTAATTAAAGCAAAAATTTCTATTACAAATTTTAAATTACAGAATCTTTAAGTTTTTTTTTTTTAAGTTATAGAAGTTATTCAAAAAATGAATATAGTTGAGTTCCATATGAAAAAGGAAGACCTTATCTAAGCTTAATACAATTTTTTGAGTTAAGAAAAATAATTTTCTGTTCGAACAAGCTGATTTCTAATTTATTTTTGAGATATGCGATTTGAAAGAAACAGCTTTTTGAACTTTTTTTGAGATATATGATTTGAAATAATCAGCTTTTCAAACTTATCTTCAACGAAAGTAGACCTTAGATGGCGCTGATGTACCAATTTACTTATTTCTACATATTTTGAACAAAAAACAAAGTATTATAACTTAAAATTAAGAAATTGGTTACTTTTTTATTGCAAAACACAACTTATTTCAGATTTGCTACAATAAATAATATAGTATAATTATGAAAAAATACCAAAAGAATCGAAAGAAAACTGACGAAATGATAAAACAAATATTTTGACCATAATTCCAACTTTACCTACCATTTTTGTAATGAAGTAGTAATCAACGGAAAACGCACACATTCTCAATCCAAGTGGAGATAAACGCCGTGATTACCAAAAAAATAACAATATTTTATTGAAAATACGATTGTAAAGCTCCCCTATTTCCATCGTTACTTAAACCGTGCAACAAAACAACTTCACGTAACAAAAGGACTAGGTCATGACAAGTTTGTTGACATCTTTTGCTATTACGACCTACCAAAAAACATATTACAAGGTCACTTACTTCAACCCATATCATCAACATGCATTAAATACTTATTCAGCTTTTTTGTTGCCGAAAAAATTTCCTTTTCAAACAACTAAAAATAGCAGCTTGCCACAAACGGCATGACGACACAATAGCACCAGGGCAACAGACGAAAAGTCATACAGCCGAATGAGCTAAGAAGTCTGCTGGAAATGTAAACCAAACGATTACCGACAAATATTATTTGAATGAGCGCGTGAATGGCAAGTAAACCGTAAACATGAAAAATACTTATAACAAAACTGCTTGTGGCAACGGAAGGGATATCCTTAACAGCCTGTTGCGGCGACATTACGTTGGCAGGCAATAAATATATGCGAGCGAGAAAAGGTCAAACAACCCGAAAAGGTTCGCATGCAATGCTTTTCTAAGAAAAAGTTAAGAAACGTAAAACGCCAGCCACAAGCTGCCACAAGGAATGAGTGAGCGAGAAAGGACGCACGGAGTAAGTGTAAGTAAGGAGTAAGGTAGAGGCCACTCAATAAGAAACGAATCATTTGCGGACGGACTAGACGGCATGCAGACATTGTGGCTGGGACCTGGCTATAGACATAGAGAAAGACTTATTGCGCGGTAGAAGGGGAATACGCGCGCAACAAGAGGCAGGAATTCAAAGCAAAAAATATAAAAAAATGCAGAGAAAATCGCTGAGACACACCGACATAATGCAAATAATACAATGAACCGTCTGCTGAATGACTGAATGACCAGAAAAAAGGTGATATATAAAATAATAATTCGAAGAAAGCACAAGACCCGCCGCCAAAGGACGACCAAAGCGCACGCAACGCAAAAGACGCCGCTGGCGCTGCTTAGCAAAAAGGATCAGCTGCGAAGATGCAAGGCAGTCGTTGACTCGTTGTTGTGACAGCAATGAGTAATTGTGTTGTTGTTTGGGTAGCAGTGTGTATTTCGCCCGCAGGAGTGTAAGGTAAAGCGACGCTAAACGTTTTATAGCGTAGTAATATGCTCAAGCATGCTTATTGAGCAATATCAATGAAGGAAGGCGACAACGACGACACGCAGGGGCTGCTGCCGGCCACGCAAGCACATGTACGCCAAGATTATACAATGTCACAGCGTAAATGAGCGACAAAGGCGTAAAAGGACATTTACAGAAGCAACAGGCAAGGTTGCTTACAGCACGACGTGCCACAACTTGAGTGGGCACTTGGCTGGCGCCATAAGGCAGCTTACAAGCGCAATGCTTGTTTTACGCAAAAAAATGCGGAAATAAAAAGTTTTCGGAAGAAAAAGCCGCTGGATAAGGATATGAACACACGCGCAAACAACAAAGCTGAAGGAAAAGTAGAAGTTTAGGGGACGCATTCATGCGGCATGCCACCGAGGGTGAGCGCAAAGTTCATTTAATATATTTTCTACACAAAAAAAAAGATTAAAATAAAAATGGAACGCAAATGAAAAGGGTTAAAGCGTCAACAACAGGGGAGCGCTGGGCAACTGAGTGTCTGCGACTTCACTTTTTTGCACGCGCAGCAAGCAGGGATTGCAAAAGGGTCACAAAAGGGCCGACGATTACATTAAGCGGACACTTTTCACACTTCAACGCCCAGCATTTACAAGTAAGAAAAGTTGCCAATTGTCAGACGCCAGCCGCCAGCCGCAAGCAAGCAACAGGCAGCAGCTAGACGTCTACAACGACTGTGTGCGCAGCATGATACGGAACTTTTGTTGTTGTTGCGCGCTTTGTGTGCGCAACTCTGTGTATGGTTGTATGGCAGACGGCGAGCGTGACCTTGACACAGAAGTGTCAGTGTTAGTAAGCCAGCGGGAGTTGTTAGCGCGTGCTGTTTGAGATGGACCTAAAAGAGTATACAAAAGCAAAAAAAGAAATAACATGCAAAGAACAACAACAATAAGGAAGTCATAAACATGCGCCCCAGCAACAGCAGGGATTTCATACAAGCCATTGACTACCGTTGTCGACGATGTAGGCTTCTATGTGTGTATGTAGGCATGTGTTGGACGGCGCAGACCTTGGCACTGAACTTGAGCGCGCGCAAATAATTGCTGCTACCAGCAGCGGCGCAAGCAAAAGTAACGGTATATGATGGCTTTCGCAATAAGACTGAATGAGCAACAAGTTGCGCGTATGCTTGCGTGTTGTTGTTGCGCCTTAGGGCACTGCGGTGTACGTTGTAGCTACCGTGTGGCTGTGTGGTGTGCGCTACACAGCCAGTCAGCCGAATGAACGCCTAAATGTTGCGCGCGGTGCGGCTTTTGTAGGTGACGCTTGAGATTTGGGCACGCGTTTCAGCTGTAAAGCATTGTTTGCAGCTTTTTTGTTTTTTTTTTCGTTGATGTTTTTGTTGTCGTTGTTGTTTTTGCTTATAAGGTACACAAGTCGATTTTGCTTTCAATCCATACATTTCTGTTACGGCTTTTTTATTGCGCACACGCACGCACACACACAGTTACACAACGTATTCACAAACCCCAAATCGGCTTGACCCAGATACAGTCAAGGCAACTGCCAGCCGGCTGCTCAGCAACGCCGCCGGTGCTATAAGCCATTGTGATGACAGCTTGGTGAAACAAAATCAAAACCAAAGCCAAAATATAAAAACAAAAACAAAAACCATAATAACTGAGGTGAGCTGTTAAGCGCTCCAGAAAAAAGTTTGCGCAGACAACGGCACTTCAGCGCCACAGCAGTGATCGGCGCCGGGCATTTCAATGTGGCATTATGTAAGCTAGACGGACCCCAAGCGCCGCAATGCCAGCTGTGCCACAGAGGCGTTGGCTGCCGTTTCGCATTTTGGTTGTTTTGCGCTGTCCGTGATTGTTGGCTGGCTAAATGTCTGGCCGGTTGCCGGATCTGGCTGGGTCTGGCATTTTGTGGACATTTGTGGGTATAACGTGACCGAATCACTCATGCCAATTGCGGCGGCAAGCCAAACGTTGTGTGACTCGGCGTGGCCGGTGATTTGCTAAAGTGCCAACAACAACAACAACAATAAAATGTCGGTATGAACGAACGAACGAATGGACGGACGGACGCGCGCATGCACGTATGAATGAATGAATGCGCTGACAGCAAACTGCGTTGCGCATTGAGATCACAGCAACACCACAAGCCAACGCCGGCAACATACACAGGCGCACATAAATGACGCGTGCGTCTGGCATGGTGGCAAGCACCAGGCATACGACCGACATGGTGTGTTGGCAGCCACAGCGAGACGAGCCCCCAAAAGCTGAACGTACATTGAAATGCGGTTGAACCGTGCCATTGGAACGTGTGTTGTTGTCGCTTTTCAGTGAACGACGAGTCGCGCAATAGAAGGGGCAGGTGTCAGTTGCATGACTGCCAGGGACAGACACAACGCGCCGCTAGTGTGGTATCTGTTGCTGTCAAGACGCTGACAGTGAGGCGCGCACGCACATGCACTCACCACACACACACACACACTAATACAAAAATCATTGTGTGGCAGCGTATTTTTGTTGTTGTTCTTGGTGCTACGCTGTTATTAACGCACACGTAATGGCATGCGCCAAGGCCAAAATGTCTCAATTATGCCGCTTAACAACGCGCGCCTCTGGGTGATGCAGGTCGCGGTGGCGCGGCGCGCCGTTTGCTTTGATTGCCGCATTTTGTTGTCGTTGTACGCAAAGGCAGCGTCATAGACGTTAAGACAGGCGTCGCGCTGACTGTCATGCAAACAAATTGACTATTTGAACGCGCGCGCTCACCTAGCTATATGTACGTCATATGTGTAAGCGTAAAAGTGTGTGCGCGCCCGGCATGACGTAAAACATCAAATGACTTCACGGCCGCAAAGAAGTGCGCGCAGCACCAGGCATGACAAAAACAAAGGCGGTAAAAAAGAGTAGCATAAAAAAAAGCAGCAGCAAATCGTAAAAGCTGATATGTCAAACGGTTTAGCTTTGTTGCCACCACGCGCCTCGTGGTGTTTATACAACAACAACAACAACAACAACAACAACGTGTAATGGCAGTTCTTCAACATTGTAAAGCTGGTGTGGTTGCTGCGACAACTGCAGTGTGACCAGTGCAGTGGACACGCACATAAACGCATGCCGGCAACCAATGTGCAACATCAGCAGACATATTGAGTGGTGGCACGGCGATTTCGATTTTTTTTGCTGCTGCCACTTAGTAGCCATTTGTTGGTCGATTGCCGTGTGCCGTTAATTGGTTGTGCGTTGCATTGTAGCTATGAGGAAATTGTAAAGTTTGTGTAATCGCTTTGCAACTGTGTAGACTGCTTGACGCGTGGTTGGAGAATGAATGCATTAGGGGTGTTCTGTATTCCTCGTTTTTGTTATTTTAATTTACAATTTCGTTCGCTACAGAATTTTTAAGGTATTGATAAAAAATGAAAATTAGAGTATTAGGGTGGTACTATAAAAAAATTTTAAAAAAATTTTGATTTTGTATTTTTTTAATTTGACAAAAATTCTTTTTTTATTGGGGAATTAGGATCTTAATAAAACTGAAGAATGAATGCATTAGGGTTGTTCTGTTTTCCTCGTTTTTTGTTCTTTTAATTTACAATTTCGTTCGCTACAGAATTTTTAAGGTATTGATAAAAAATGAAAATTAGAGTATTAGGGTGGTACTTCTTCTATTAAAAATTTAAAAAAATTTGTTTTGTATTTTTTTAATTTGACAAAAACTCTTTTTTTATTAGGGAATTAGGGTCTTAATAAAATTGAAGAATGAATTCATTAGGGTTGTTTTGTTTTCCTCGTTTTTTGTTCTTTTAATTTACAATTTCGTTAGTTACAGAAGTTTTTAAAGGTATTGAAAATGAGAGTATTAGGGTGGTACTTCTTCTTTTAAAATTTTAAAGTAAATACAATGTTTTGTTTTTCTATTTTTTAAGTTGACAAAAATTCCTTTCTTATTAGAGAATCAGGTTTCGTAATATAGTAGGAGAATAAATGTATTAGGGTTGTTCTGTTTACCTGTTTTTTGTTGTTTTAAGTAACAATTTCGATAGTTAAAATTTTTTTAAAATATTGATAAAAGATAAAAATGAGGTTAATAGGGTGGGATTTTTGTTATTCTAGTTTTTACCTTTACAAAAGAATTTCCTAACTTATTAGGGAATTAGGGTCGTAACATAGTTGGAGAATGAGCCCATTTCATATTAGAGCATTAGGTCGTTATATATATGTACATACATATGTATATATCTTATTGTAAATTTTGAAATTTTTGCTGTTATATTTTTTAAATGAAAAAAATTAAAATTCATATTTTTCCAAAATCAATAGATAAATATAGGTACATACATATATATGTCCTATTTTCAATGTTAGATATGATAAATATGTAAAAAAAGTTACATTTTTTACTTTAAGATAGACACTTGCAGACAAATAAAAGTCCAATTTTGTTCAACAAATCGATTTTTTAAATGAAATTAAATAATTAGAACAACCCTAATGTATGAACAAATTATTGTAGCAATAAAATATGTATATTCAGAAACTCCCTCGTAAAGAATGTAAATGAAATATTGCTAATATTAAATGATAGTAAAAAATAGAACCAACCTAATGTAAAAGAAATATTCAGAAAAACTCATTCATAAGTGTTTACATTTAAAAGTATACTCGTCGGTAAGTATAATTTAAACATTGCCCAAAAAATAAGTATTTCAAATAAAAATATAAAATTAGAACCACCCTAATTATATAGTTATATAAAATATTGGCACTTAATTATATAAAGATTTCCATTTGGGGATAAGTAAAAGTCAAATAGTGCTGAAAAAATAATTAAATTTCATAGAAATATTAAAATCGCCCTAATATGTATGTAAAAAAAAAATAATTTTTTATTTATATTTAAATAAGTACTCGTCTATATAAATTAATTAAATTTTGCCCAAAAAATAAGTGTTTTTAATAGAAATAAAAAATTACAACCACCCTAATGTACTTAAAAAATTTGTTCACATCTATTTACATTTTAGTTAAACATCAAATATTCGTAAAATATAAAAAAATAATAAAATTAAAATTTTATAACCACCCTAATGTATTGAAAAAAAATATTCATATCTATTTATATTTAGATACGTATTCGTAGATAAATATAAACACACTCGGAGCTTGTTAAATATGTTACGCTCTACAGCTGGATGCGTGTGACACCTTACGAATGGCTTTCAGCGGCAACAACTGACAGACAGACTGACATGTACGTGAAGCTTTGTGGTCAATTAGAAATCCATCGACAGCGATTAGTCACGCGCAATCAGTCACTTAACCAATCACTGAAGCGCATAGAGGCTTAAGCCAGTTAGACACGACAGTTTTATTAGATTTTTTCTCAAACGATTTTGATATTGAGTGATGTTGACATGAGTGTGGCGTGATTGTGGCGAGCAGCAGGTGGTTTTAGCGGAAGTTATTTAAGAAGTTGCATATAATGTGATAGTACCTGATATTATGCGGAGATTTGTGTAGAAATTAGAGTGGGGAATTTAATGATCCAATCAAATGATTAATTTTTTTTACCAACCTCGGCAAAAAATATAAGTTTTTCGAACTCTAAAGCAATTCTTTAATTGAAATATTTTATATTACCAGATGTGTTTGAGATTTAGGCTACGACTTGGTCAATAATCAATCGATTTTTGAATTTATAAATCCAAGTCTTCTAGTGGATTCTATGAGCTGCAAATAAGTCAATACGCCCGAATGTATGCTACAATTTTCAAAATTGTTGGATATATTCAATAAAAGTTGAGTATGTTTTCAAAAAGTATATAAAACTGACATCTAATATGGAACCACCATTCAAAAAAAGTTCCTGCTTTGCATTGAATACTCACTAGGAACTTTATTTCACCAACGTGCAACAAGTTGGCAGCACAAAACTCACTGCAACCATTATTTGTCAGCCAATAAAGTAGCAACACTTTGATGACACGCTGATAGAGCCAATGGCTGTAATTACATAACATACAACAACAACAAAAACAATTTACAAACTGTAGTTTCCAAGTGCAACATTGCCAAACTCCATCGGCTGCCACACAACCAACGCGAGTATGTACGTATGTATGTGTGTTGCAAATGGAATATGAAAATTTCGCGTACGCGAATGCTGTTGCACCTAATTTTTTTAGCTTTTTGTTTTCTCTCGCCGGTTAGACCAACAATCGATAAGCAAACATGTAGTGAGGATGCACAGCAGTTGGACAACGGTGCATTGCTATGCGATGTGGCATGCTGCCCGGCACGCGTTTACAGACCAGCGCTGGAAACTGGAGCAAAGTGTCTGTGTTTTTTGCCGAAAAAAATGGCATTGAGGTTATGTGCGCGTGCAACCTAAGTTTACAATCCGGCAATTGATCCTTTGCTGACGCTTTGTTGTTGTTGTCTACAACACGACTCCACTATGTGGGCGCAGTGCAACGCAGTGGCAAAAGTGTGCCAGTGCACCAGCCAACCAGCACATGACATGCAGTTAGTCGGTCGGTCGTTCGGCTGGTTGCATGCCACACTGTCCTAGTACGCTGGGTTCTTAGCTGTAAAAAGCATAGCGCATTTGCTGGTTTTATTGAAATTTCATTTCATTTTCACTCGTACAACAAACACCGTCGGTCCATATTACCAGTTGAAGTTGTGGCTGGAAACGCTGAAAAGTCACTGGTGAACTTGAAATGCAGCCAAAATTGTAACTTTATCTTATTGTCAACTCGGTATGGCACACATACACATACAAAGCGATTTAAAAAACTTTACAGTTAGTGGATTTGTCTGTCTGCTGCAGGCTGCTGTCTTCATGTCACACTAGAAACTTTCGCTATGCGCTCGCTGTGGCACTCGCAGTCATAAAGACAATGCAGACACGTACTGTGCGCGCATAAAAGTATGCAACAAACTGAATAAGAGTGCTGCCGTGTCAAGGTGGTAAAAAAAAATAAAAAAAAATTAACTTTAGCTGCTCCGAAGCCCTGATATTGTTGCGAGTTCCTTATAATATAAGAAGGTATACAAAGATTTCTGCAGGGACGATTTTGTATTTGTGAAGGGTATTAAAGTTAATGTTTTTTTTGAATATATATTTTATAGAGATTAGAAGTTTCCAAACTTAATATACCCTCCTCAGAGTAAAAATATGGGAAAAAGTATTAAAAAAAGTTTTTAAAATCAAATTACTACTTTTCCATTAAACGGTTGTTGTATTGACTAAATGTAAAAAAGGTAATGGACTTGACTAAATCTAAACAAAAAGGTCATAGATATCATAAAGTGTAAATAAACGAGCTCTTCACTCCAAAAGTAAATACAAGTTGTTGACTTAACTAAATGTCAAAACAAAATGATCATTGGCCTCATAATGTAAAAGATCATGAAAATCATAAAATGTTAACAAAAAGAGTAATTGACCCCAGAAGTAAAAAAAAGTTGTTAGCTAAATCAAAACGAAAAGTTTATTGAACTCGTTATGTAAACAAAGGGGCCATTGACAACTGAAAATGTAAACAAAAACGGGCCATTGATTTAAATAAATGCAAAGAGAGGTTGTTGACCTTACTAAGTTAAACCAAAGGGTCATTCACCCGATAAAATGTAAACAAAGGCTCATAAGTATAGAGGCAATTGACTCCTTAAAAATTAAACATTGGGGTCATTGACACCATAAAATGTAAACAAAAGGTTCATTTAGCCAAATGTAAACAAAGGTTGTTGCCTTCGCTTAATGAAAAAAGGTTGTTGACTTTACTAAGCTAAACAAAATAGTAATTCAACAGATAAAATTTGACCTCATAAGTTAAAAAAAGGATATTGACCCCTTAAAAATGAAACAAAGTTTAAAGTTTTAAAGCTGCTTGGAGCCACTTTTATTAGACCACGGCCAAAATCAAGTCTTAGTATGTACTCTTTTATTTGATAAGATATCTTCACGATATTTGGCATAAATTATCATTAAAGCCAACACTATAATCTACGAATATATTATTCAGATCGGACCTGGTCGATCAATATCCAGAAAAAATTCATTTATATTCTTTTATTCTATGATAAATGTGAAGCTTTTTAAAAAAACTATTTTTTTTAACAATTTTCTTCAAAAATATTACTATAAGCTATTTTAACCCTCCAAACTTCTTTTGACACTTCTTTGAAAGACTTCAATCAATCAAAAATAATTTTTTCTATTCAAAATTGCTTTTTCCTAGCGAGATCAGAAGTCAAAATCATCAATTTAATTAGTCTTCAGAAAAGGGTCAACCCAATTCAATACAACTTTGTTAAGAAGGGTAACTTAACGACTATTTACAACTCCCCTCCAACTGATGCAGTTTATTGAAAGCAACAACAGCTGCTTCACAGTCGAAGATTACGTAAACGACTAAAGTTATTTCTATACAAAAGACACAGCGTGAAATCAGGGTCATTGAGCAACAGTTGAGCAATCATAACCCAAGTTCATCGTACGGCTGGTGCGACAATCAAAGAAAACGCAAAGTAGCAAAACATAACTGTGCACTTACATATCAAAAGCGACCCAAATCCAAATAAGATTTGCCCTTGAAACTAATAAAACCAGACGACGATAAAAACATTTCCGTGTTCGACTTGGGTCAAAGTCAGCCAACGTAGAGTGTCAAAGCCATATAATAGACAAAGAAGACGGGGGCAGGGCTAATGCGGCAAAGAAAAAATGTTCAACACATCTTTACAACGAGCGACGCGCTCCACGTCTGGCCACTACCGGCAGACGTCAACAGCATTTGCACAATAGCAACAAGCCCGACCCGGCCATGCCACAGACACCGGCTGCAGACGCAACCGGCTTGCCAAGGGTTCATATTACAGCCACAAAGTGAATACATCACGTGCGGAATTGTAGCAATGTTTTGCCAGCACCCGACTAACACTGTTGGGAATACCCACGCGCTATCTACCAAGGAGACTACGAGCAGCACAGAAGTCGTCAGCAACCGGCAACCCGTAGCTGGCAGCCGGCAGCCGGCAAAACATGCAGAGCAACAGAGCATTGCCAAGCTGCGACCATAATAAAAGCGACCGTCAACCGTCAACCAAGAGGGTTGTTGGCTTCCGCAAAGACGGCTTGTCGTATGCCGCTTGCTGAACGAATGAGCATTTCGCTCCAACGAACGAATAGTCAAACAAGACCATTCAGCAGACAGCTGGCAGCAACCGGCAGCCAACAAAGCAGTTAAAATGTATGTGAGGAAACTAAGAAGCAGCTATCTTCTGTGTCTATGTTGCCAAGTAGCCCCTCCAGTCAGTCGAGTCGTACGTACGGTATATGTAGCAAGCAGTGTCAATGACAAGTGCGGCGGCGGCGGCGACGACGACAACGTGCGCTGAGCCGGCGTTGACAATGGCGATGTGGCAACGTAGTACGAGCAAGCATGTGGCATGTGGCGCGCACAAGTGACCCTTGAGGCATCCGCTTACGGTTTGTTAGCGACCGTAGTGCTCATATTAATCGACATGAAGCTGCTTACACGTCAAAGCGCTTGGGTTCTTGTGTGCTTCACGGCATATACGGCAAATGCTCAGGTTGCTGCTGGTGCTTGGGGAACCCTCAAAGAGCTGCGTGAGCGCACATTTGCCTTTGCCTTCGCCTGTCTTTGCTTTTGTCAATGCCGCCGCCGGGTCTACATTTGGGCTACTTGCAACTTTACTTTTATTATTTTTCTTTTTTTTGTTGTTGTGGTTGTACCCAATTTTATCGTCTGCGAAATCAACACAAACCGTTTTCAGTGGCATTGACTGTGTCGCCGGCCTCATTGGCGTGCTCGTGCTGTTCAGCGTCCACGTGATGCGTGTGATACGCTTTGTCTGCCGCTCTATTGCCTTCGCTTGCGGTGTGAACGTGCGTGTCAGCGCCATAGTACAAGCTATGACTTGGCAGTTGTCTGTCCGCAAAAGGGATTTGTGCGTTTCTTTATGGGGGAACAGCGAATCAAAGCGCCCAAGGTACGAGTAAATGAGTGGATGTGTGGAAGTGGTAAGTGAAAACTGTTGTCGTGCAGTTAAATGGTGGAACACCTAGTGCTCAGACAAATCGTCTGCTGCTGGTCTGTAGCGCCTTCCCTTTATGTACAAAAGTTGTTGTAGCCTTTGAAGACTGGCATTAGCCTTAGTGGCCGCAAAGATATGGTATAAAAACGGCAATGCGCAAAATACGCGACCAGCAAGTGAAGTGGCGGAGTTTGAGTGTTCCAACAGAAGAACGGCTCAAGTGCGCTGATAAACGCGGTAGTCTTTCCACCTACCTGTTGTAATCTAGACATACAGTGTGTCACTATGGTAGAAAAATTGCAGTTAAAAATTTAATGATGTAAAATTTACATAGAAATAAATGCATGCAGTGAAAGCTGATCTGCAAATATATCGATTATAATATTTTTATGAGTTTAAAATTATCGATAAAAAATAAATTGTCGATAACATGTTCGATATTTTGTGGAAACCATCCATAGTATTTTTGGTATTTGTGAAATGCCGATAAAAATAAATTATCGATATCATCATATAAACATATCGATTATTTTTATATATTTAACACTGAAAACATGTTTGAGGTTTAGTGGAAACCATTCGTAGTATTTTTAGTACTTGAAAACTGCCAATGACAATAAATTATCGATAGCTTCATAAAGTTATCGATTATTTTTATATATTTTAAACTGAATTTCATTCGTGAAAAGTTTGATAAGCAATGTGAAGATATAAATATCAAAACTATTGATAATACGATACTTCATATTTGCATACATATACATATGTATATGTACATATATTTGATTGTATTGATAAAAATATCCATGTTATCGACAATACGATATTGCTTAAATTTGTTTTTTTCGGAAAAATTAGCGATAGCACTTTTGTGCTTGCGCATAACTGTGCTTATTAGAGTGTTTCAAATATTTAAAATATTATCGTGGATATAGAAAACTATCGGAAAAAATGAGTTATCGATAACATAATTCTATTTTATCGAATTTAAACTTATTAAATTGTTTGAAATGTTATATAGAGTAAAGAGACTGTCGATAAATAATAAATTATCGATAACATCATGCAAAGTTATCGATTTTACACATTTGTGGTTGCGCATAACTGATAAAAGTGCTTATTAAAGTCGATAGTGTATAAATCTATCGAAAAATAATGAATTATCGATAATATAATCATATTTTATCGACTTTAAACATATAATATTGTTTTAAATAACACCAAGAGTTTAAAAAACTATCGATCAACAATTAATTATCGCTAACATTATGTAAATTTATCGATGCTCTACTTTCGAGATTATGAATAACTGATAAGTGTTATTCAGAAACTACAAAGAGTATATAAAACTATAAAAAGCAAAAAAATATCGATAATATTTATGTACTTTTATAAGATATGTATCGACTTTACACTTATTGGGTTGTTTAAAAACTGTTTAGAGTATATATTTCATATTGTTGGAAGAAAAGCAGCTTTGTCAAAAACTATAAAGGAATATATCTAAAAATCGTTAATTTCAATTGAAATTTTGAAATAAAATCGAACCTTAATTTTTTGAGAAACCGTTTAGAGGGAAACCATTAAAATTTATTCGCCGTAAAATCTATTCAAAACACCGTAAAACGACATCCCACTACCACCAAAGAGATTTATTTGCACTTTCCGCCTTTGAATATGGCAACGCTGGGAGCAACGTACACCGCATTGAGACATCAACCGGCAGCAAACGAGCACGCGGTTCGCAAGCTCTGAACCAGATGGAGACCGTACACAACACAAGGCAATGGAAAGCTGAGCCAAAGACAGCATGCAACACACCAACAAACTCGTGTAACGGTATGTAAGCGGAGTAAGTGGAGCAAGTGAATGTGGCCAGACCGGCACACAACTGGGTGAATGGGCGACCAGGGTAATGGGCATTAAATGGCGACGTCGAGTGCGATGGCTATGGCAACCAGCAGCTACAACGCCGTCGAATGTGCCACACAAAAACAATTTGTAAGCGTCATGTGGCGGCATTTCTTTGACACAAAGACAACGCGCACACACGGCATTGAGTGTGGGAATGAATGAATGAAAGATTGCAACGGTGGTGCGGTGAACTTGCCGCAATGCTGATGACGATGATAGCTTAAACGACGCGCTAACGCAGGCAACGCGCGCTCCTAAGGGGAAATAAAAAATGAACAAAAAATAGCAACGAAAAAAGCGTTGTTGCTTAGCGCTCGCACAAGTCAAGTGTAATGGTGACGCATTGCCAACTGTCGTCGGACTGGCGTCTGCCATGCATTTGCGCGCATGTTACTCATACCTGCCGCGCGGTCCGTAACTTTGCGCGCGCACACACATGTCGTTGCGCCGCAGATCGCTTGGACGATTGGTGGGTTCACTGATTGTTTTGTCGCTACACACATTGTTGTTGTTACTCCTTTTCTTCTTTTTCGTGTAAAATGTCGCAGCGCGCCAGCGACAGTGCAGATTTAATGCCGCGACGTTAAACCCCAAAGGCGTTAGCGCGGAAAGATTGCGACGCGGCGCCATGTACAGAGATTACGGTAAGTTGGCATGAGGCGCGTATGTGAGGCGAACGGTGGAACGTGAGGCGCGCATGTGCATGTATGTGTGTTTGTACAATTTCGTGTAAATAAAAGCGTGTGAGCTTCTGCATGTGCGATATAAAATGAAAACGCAAGCAAGTTGTATGAGTGTTAGGTGGATATACACACTTGCCACAAGCGACTGCCGAGCCAAGTGCAGCAGGTGAGGGAGGTGCGCGCATACAAGTACGCATAAGCACACACACACGCAGACAAATACTTGTATATGCTTTGTCATTTCGATGCCTGGCATTGCTTGGAGCTGTCTGCCGGCAAGTTACCTATCCATACATATTGGTATGTGTATATGTACGCATGTGAGTGCAACAAACATCAAATTGTTTTGTTATGCTGTCGTCTTTATGTTCGCCCGGCTTTTGTTGATGAATTGCCAGCTATGCGCTTGGAAGCAGACGCGCGCCAGACGCCTTGCCAGACAGACAAATCGAAATGGTAGGTGAACTTTTCTTGTCAACGCACTGAAAATTGTCTCTTGTCATTGTTGTTGTTGTTGCCGTAGTTGTAGTCGGAGGTGTAGCATAAAAGTTTATTGTCTTCGCCGTTGTGGCAGCAATGACTGCTGTGCGTTTGGCGTGGTTGCCTTGACATTGTCATCGCCACCAGCGCAGCAGCGTTGCCACATGCATACATAGGTGTGTATATATATGTACATTTACTGCTTATAGCATGGCACCCGGACGTCTATGCATAGCAATGGCATTGGCAGCTGGCAACCGCAACTTGAAGTTGCTGCTGTCATTTTAGCCATGCGGTAGCTAGGCATTTGATACACGATATCATTAAACGTGTGTAAATATATACATAGACCTATATATATATAATATATACATACATATAATATTATAGATAACTTAGCTTATGTGCGCACTTTTTTGTTTGCCATAACAATGCTTTTGGCATTTCATTATCGGCTTGCCACACAAGTCAAGAGCAGGCAATGTCATCATTAGTCGCCGCAAACAGTCATATATGGCAAAAGCAGCAGCTTCCGCGTCATGTGGCAAGCAGTTGTTGCGGATACAGCAGACAGAAATCTAGAATATCGCAATCTTTTAGTGCTTATGCAAGGTTAGGGTAAACTTCTGCTTCATTGCTTCACTTTCTCTCAAGCAAAGATGCTGTTCTTAGACATGACGAGCAGATTCATTGCGAGAAATTGTTTGATGACCTCCATGCAAGGCTTTATGCTGTCTAAATGCCCGTTTGTTCAGTTAAAAGTTCATTGTTAACCTATCAGAAAGTTCTTCTATTGTCTAATTTTTCGGTTGCTAAGTAGGATCTTACATCGCCAAATCGTTTCTCAGCTTAGTTTGCTGAAAGCTTAGCCATCTGATATTTTCTTACTTCTCTCTCTCTCTACTCTTTCTAATACCAAGTAAATCGCTGTTACTTTGAACCAGTATATGACCTTTAAAACCTCTTACAAAATTTCTTATAAAAATATTTTTAAAAAATCTCTAGGTAATATACTAGAATGGTCACCTAAAGTCCCAAGATCTTTATTTTGTAATTTGAGAGGAAACAACCATAATATAACTACTAAATAGTCAACAACTACTCCCGACCGTTCGTAAGGGAAGTTAGACCTATCGCTACAAAAACTTCCATATAAATACCTTATCCAATAGTTAGTGCAGAGAAACATTTGAGACTGGTGTAACCCATATTTAAACTCAAGACAACGAAAAACTCACTTTAACAGCCATTTTTAGGCCTTACAGTTCTAAGTTAGAAGTTCTAAAGACTTTTACGTGACCTTCATATATGATCCACAATTCAATGTGATTTTCTAACCTAAAAATAAAAAAAATCGAAATTTTTGTTCATATATCGATAATTGCTCAAAAATATCTCCTCAGAAGAGTTTTTCAAAATTCGAATTACTTTTGAAATTACAGCCTTTTTAGAGAGGTGGCAACTCGAGCGATTTAGTCAGCACTGCTGCAACAATTCCTATGTAGACAGCTGGAGGAATTTTAAAAGCATTTTTTGTGAAAATAATGTTATTGAAAGACTTGTAACAAAATTTCAAGTTCTAAAAAATCAAAAAATCAAATTTTGAAAATTGCGCTATTTTAAAAAAAGTTCAGAAAAGTTAAAAATATACAGAAAATTTTTTAAAAATATTTTTGCCGAAAACTATTTTTTAAGTAGCGTCCATTTTTCGCATGAAAAGATAAACAATTTAACATCTAAGCCTTTTGGTTTTTCTCATTATAATACCATTTGTAGAGATTAAACATATAACCTTTTTTGTCTTCTGATGACCACGAGAGTGAAAATCGTGAGATGATGGACACACCCTGTTTTCATTTTGCCTTTAACCACAGGTAACTTCGCGTAATTTAACTTTTTTATATAAACTTTTAAAATATTCATAAAAAAAAAATTATAAATAGTTTCAAATTTTTTTTGGTTTTAAAATAGATCGAAATTCATTCACCTTAACCTTAATTAATAATTTTATTACGCCAATTATTTCTAAAGCTGATAATGAGAAATAAAACTCGTCACTTACCCCAGTTGTTGGTGTTCCATTGCCCGTTGTGTTACGCGCTTTACCGCGTCCACGTTTCTCCGCACGAATTGGTTGACCATCGGCACCGTAGATAATCTATAAATAGAAAAATAAATAAATACATTAAAACAAATTCATGATTGTAAGAGAAAACAAAATAAATCAATAAACAGTTCAACTTTAATAACTCGAAGTTTGTTCGGGGATTAAGCTGATTCGAGCTAGGGCAGCGCTCTCTGGTAATTAACCGGTAACTTAACTTGAAACATTTTGTGGAATATGGTGATTGGAGTTAGGGAAGTTCAACTGTATATACAAAAATTACTAAATACTAATATATATATATACATACATATTATTATGTCTTTTTATTATTTATGCTGAAAACCATACACGGTACAGTCTGTATAACGCTATTCATAATACTTGGATTAGTTATAGAATTATATATATGTATAAATAAACTACAAACAACGATAATTTTTCAATTTTCACAAAAACTGAACTCAACATCACATATCACTTTTATCGGTGTGTGTCCCAGCTACTAGAAACCGCATATTCACCACACAAATGTATGCAACCGTTCTCAAACACATCATTTGTTCTCAACGCACTGAGTTGAAAATATAAACTCACCAATAAACTACGGAAGAGAAGTAGCAACTGGTTTAGTTATTTGCTATTCAACACTTTATAGCAAGTGTTCAAATTGCACCCTGCAATTAGCCAATACACAAACCGTAAAATAAGCACTGACGGAAACCAACTTTTATACCACTTAGAGCGGACACATTCCATTAACATTTCATGCAGTGTTAGAGATTTTTGCTGCATTCATTTTCCGACTGTTCCTAGATGGGAAGCGCAAAAAGCATTCGATTTTAAAATATGAAACAGAATTCATTTCAATCAGAGCGTTTGTGACGAAACAAGGGCACGACGATATTGAGGCAGATTTTGTTTAGTTAATAACTAACTGTCATCCATGATATAATATATTAAGTATTAGTTAACTATCAGATCAAATAACTCTAAACGTAAAGTATTTCATTTGTTTCTTCAAAAAAGACTTTTACTTCTGAAAAATCAAATCGGAAGTCATTACGTTCATTATCGGAGAGCCTGAATTATGGACTAATTTTGTTATTTATACATAAAAGTTTCCAAATATCAATAATTAGCTTTTGTTTCGATGATGACTATTTTCTCATTGCTGTATTTCAAGATGAAGGAAAATAGTCTCACCGATTCGAAAAATAGCGCCACTTGCATGACACAGCTCTTATTCTCCCTATGCAGCTTTAGGCAATATTGTTTTTGGGCGTGGGATAGATACAATTTCGTGCAATGCATAATCGAACTACTTTCAATTTATAGAGAAGAAGCTTTCTACCAAGTTTCTGAAGAATACTTCAAATGCAATTCGCCAATTTGCAACTTGCAACATTTGTTGCATGCACTAACAGGAGAAAAGAGAAACAGATATATGGCTATCAAATTGATATTTTCATTCTGACATTAATGTAAAATTTATCTATCTGTATTATTTTATAATATTTTAAATGGCCATATTGTGAACCAATATGTTGCGAGCAACATGTTGCTAGACAGTACATAAGTAAATTGCTCTGACTTTTGGATGAAAATGTTATATGGAAAGAATTAAAACAATAATATTAATTTGAGGGAAAAATTTTAAGGCAAAAACAACAAAAGTATTAAAATACCCTTCACAAATGAAAAAATTTTCAATTCAAGTACTTGATTTTGTTTGGTCAGTTTATATGGCAGCTATATGCTATAGTTGTCCGATTTGAAAATATTTTTTTGAGATTGTAACAATTTCTTGGATAATAAACTACGCAAGATTTCTTGCAGATATTTTGTTAAATAAAAAAGTTTTTCATATAAGGACTTGGTTTTGAGCGTTAAGTTCGTATGGCAGCTATACCCTACAGTTATACAATTTGAATAATTTATTCAGATATTATAGCGTTAGCTTAGAGATTATTATATGCTAAATTGCGTGAAGATATCACTTCAAATAAAAAAGTTTCCATACATAGTCTTGATTTTGATCGTTCAGTTTGTATGACAGCTATATGTTATAGTGGTCCGATATCGACGGTTCTGACAAATAAACAGCTTTTTGAAGAGAAAAGGACGTGTGCAAAGTTTCGAGTCGATATCTCAAATAATGAGAGAGAGACGGACATTGCTAACTCGACTCAGCTCATCACGCCGATCATTTATATATACATATGTACATACATATTCTATAGGGTCTCTGACGTCTCATAACTTAATGTACCCTGATCAGGGTATAAAAAATTATATAAAATAAAATTATATAAAGAAATTAATTGTAATTCGAATTGAAATATAACCGGTTTACATACATATGTATATATAAATGCCTGAATTTATTACATTTTTCACATGAAATGGCACTTAATACTTTTCCTTTCTTTTACCTACATTTTTTACACACACATACGGCATGTAAGTACATAAAATAAATCTATGATATTTATATGACTACACTCTTGTATATATGTACATATATGCATCTTCACAGAAATGCATTTCTTGAGTCACATTTGCACCATATGTGCGCACGCATTGCCCTTAACATGGAAACGGACTCCGATTGCCGTCACGCCGAAAGAACGAGCGTTGCGCCTGTCAAGACGTACATACGTTGCATGTAAAAATAGCCGACGCCAACGCCAATGCCGCCATCCGTCAACCTTTGGCCGCCAACTACCGCTAACCGCAACGCATGTGCGAGCACAGCCCCCAAAGTCAAAGTGTGGCGATTGCTTTCTACAAATAATTAGCCGACAGTTAAGCGCGCACATACGCGTCGCAGCTTCGCAGGAGTGCCACAAGAATGTGCAACACCAGCCATCAACGGCATAAGCAGCCACATAAAAATAGGCACAAAGGCAGCTGAAGGCGCTACTACATCGGAAGCAACGCTTGGTGGCTGGTTTGGGTGTAGAGGGAGGCGGTCGTGTGACTGCTTGGTATGATGGGAATGCAGCGGCCGCGGCGCTGCCACCACTTTGAATGTCAACATTTTTGGTGGATGGAAAGGAGGAGTGAGAAAGCGCGCACTGACACTGACAGTTATATGTAAGTATATACTACAAATACATATACGCGGTTGTGCCACAAATGCAATGAGATTGTGCCACAAACGCTATGTGGCACCCACCACAGCAGCCAACGCCAACAAACGCCGCACACATGCGCGCAGCTGTTCGTTTCGAAGTTGTTATTGTTGTTGTTGCAGCTTTGTTAATGGCGCTGCTGTTGCGGGCTATACACGGACCCGTTCGGTGTGGCAGCAATTAAAAGCGACACGAAATGCATGCAGCCGCCGGCAAGACGTTGCTGTGCGCCCGAGCGCTGTGCCACGTTGCAACAGGACTGGCCTGGAGTGGTGTGGAGTGGAGATATTGGTTGGCACGCGTGCGCACATATGCCGCGGCGCGCCACTGGCACAGCAACACATCCCCGCCAGACCGTGTTGCATGCACCGGATGAAAATATAATTCACTTAATGCGCCATTTGTTATTGTTTTGTTGCTGTTGTTGTTGTGGTTGTTGGCAGCGCTTTGAGTAATCGCTTGGCGGCAGTTGCATGTATGCGCGTTTGTATATGTGCGTGTGCGTGTGTAAATGGTGGCATGTGGCCTGCAAGTGTAGTTGTGGCGGCATGTTTACCGTTAAAGAGGAGTAAAAGTGGAAAATCATGTCAGGAAAAAGTAAAAAAATAGACCATTTATGTATTAAATGAAAACAGATTTTTAGCAGCAGAAAGGAAATACGCGGCACATTGAGTCCGCAGCTTGGGCGAGTTGTTGCTAAGAGTATTTCAAGAATTCTTGCTTTTTGGTGGCACGTACATATGTAAAGAAGTTTGTATAAGCAATTACATATGTGGACTTCGAAGGTAAAATATATGTAATGGTGGTATATATGTATGTATAGCATGTAAGTATGTATATTAGTCTATTTATACATATATTCAAGAGAACTCAAAGCAGCAGCTCGAAATATGAACAAAACTGCTTAATATACACACATATACAAATATATATGTTTATATATTCATATATCTTCCTTGCCACATCATGCTGTTGACTTTCGGAAGCAATTATTTTAATGTCACAGCCCCCCAATGGCGTGTGGCGGATTTGTTTGTCAGCCAACACATGCGCGCAGATACTTTTAAGCACATATATAAACATATATACATACATATATTATTAACATAACTACTACATACATTATAAATACAAATCTATACAAAAATTCCTGTAATACCTTTGACAACCAACGCATTTGTTGTTGCAACGTCAAAATGTCAGCTTACCGTTGCATTCGCGCTGCAGTTGTCATCTTTTTCTCAGCATTTCTGTACATTTAGTGAGTTTGGAAACTTGAACTCGCTTAACGAAAAGCGATTTCATGTATTTTCGAGCTGCTCTATTTTTAGTTACCCCCAATGAATAGCAAAAGGGCACTTTAGTGCAATAGCAAATGCTGGTTGCAAGCAAGGTAAGTTGGCTGCACTCATACTTGGAATTGGAAAAAAACGTTGCACACATATTTATACACTAATAATTCTTTCTGCTTAAGCATTTCAGCATTTCAATGTGTTAGTTTTTCTAGTTGATATTTTCACGAGACATTTTTTATTTTGGTATTTATAAGTGGCATGGGCGGAACTTTGTCGTACTCTAAATCCATTTACATGGATATAGCACTTCAATGTACTTAGTTAGACTCATGGAACCTGGAGTGTGGGAATATAAAGTGTCACTTGTGTTTTTTGTGTATTTTTTTGTGGGCATATGCTGTAGGTGTAGACGACGCTGCGTCTGCGCACATTATTGTCTGTTGTTTTCTTATAATTGCTTGGAGTGCGAGTACAGTTGGGCACAAAAGCTTGCTTTGATTATGTTAGTCTTAAATAACCGATATTTTTTCAAGTATTACTATAGAATAAGAAAAACCTAACTATTAAAACTGTTTATTGAATGGGCAATAGACTGACATTTGCTATTTAATTAAAAATTTAATAAAAAAAAAAATAAAAAATTAAATTTATATTTTTGTTTGTTAAGGAACATGGTTTTTTATAAACATGCCAGAAAATTTATATTTTTTTCCAGTCCCTGTCATATCCAATGGCAACATAAGTTCTCCTAGGGAAATCGTAAAAAAATTATGAAAATCAGAAAAATTAAAACAAAAACGCAAATCGATCGCAATTTATCGATAGATAGATAATCAGATGGTCATATGTCATGCAAGCTACTAAACATAACCACAAAAGTTAAAGCAAAAATAAAACGATATTTTTTATATTTAAAATTTAATCGCTTACTTTTTACCGATATTTTTTATCGATAATTTTTATTATTATATTTTACTCCATTCTCCATTTACTTCTAACGCAAAACGTAGTATTTTTTAATTTAAATCGATACTTTTTTCGGTCAAATTTTATCGATATTTTTTTTATCGATAATTTGTTAATTTTAATTTTTATAATTATTTTTCATTTGAATAGAGAAAAAAACTTTAATATTTAAGATATGATTGAAAAGAATTTTTAGCGACTTTTTTATCGATAATTACTCATTCATATTTTAATTCCATTATTCATTTCTATCGCAAAAAGTAGTATTTTTGAGCTTAATTCGATAATTTTTATTGGTAAAAAATTATCGATATTTTTTGTTATCGATAGTTTTTGTTTTGGCAACCTCATATTATTTAAATAACGTTTTAAGTCAAGTAATTGATTTTCGAGAGTTATTGACTAACCGACGATAATATTTATTTTTTTAATTCAATTCCAAGGCAGGTGGCAGCTTTGAAGGATAAAATTTTTGCAATAAAACTTAATTAAGTGCGATTTCATTATATTATATTTTATTTTTATACAAATTAAAATTTTTTAAAATAATTTTTACAAATAAATTTTATAGTGTGGCAACCTCGTTACGTTTCAAGTGAAATTAATGGATTTCGAGAGTTATGGACTAGCAGGTCATAATATTTATTTTTTTGAGACATTTTTATTAATTTTTTTTTAACAGGTGGCAGCTTTGAAAGATAAAATATTTGCAATAAAACTTATTTAATTGCGATTATTTCGTTTTTTATTTTATTATTCTTAAACATTTATTTTTTTCCTTTTTTTTAAATAATTTTTTACAAAAAAATTTTATAAGTGTGGCAAGCTCATATTTTTTAAATTACGTTTAAAGTCAAATACTTGATTTTCAAGAGTTATAGACTCAAAGTTCGTAATATTTTTTTTTTAACAAATTCAATTTCAAGACAAGTGGCAGCTTTGAGAAATACAGTTCTTGCAATAAAACTTTATTAAGTGGGATTTTATTAAATTTTACTTTATTATTATTCAAAATTAAATTTTTTTTGTTTTGTGGAATATTTAATTTGAATTATAAAAAACTATATTTTACATGCAACACGATGACGATGACGATGACAAAGGGACTTTCGTTTTTTATGCAATTAATAGTTTTCTAAGAAATTATGTATGTTTTTGCAAAACATACTTCCGGCTGTCAGTAGAATACGAATAAAATGCATAAATTCATTAACTATCATTAAGTGGAAGCGAGGAATGTCAGCAATGTTTTGCGTGACAACAAATTACAACAAACATAGCATTTAGTAATTTGCCAAACAATTATTATATATGTACATATGTATGTGTACTACATACACAAACACGTTGAATACATGCGAAAACTTCAGTCCAAAAGTATGAGCGGCAGTGAAAGAGACATAGAGAGCAAGACCGAAGGGCAGATAGATGCAAATGAGGCCTAATAAACGGTGGCGGTTATGAAAAGCACCTGTCCACTTAAGTAGATAACCTACAAACGGCCGCAACAAGGCATGAATACACATATACATATGTACATACATACAAAATAGCAACAACAATAACAATACAACCGTGCAGGCGCTACACTCTACACCGCCAAACAGCAGAAAGGCCAATTCATCAAATTAAATGCCACAGGTTGTTAGCCAGCTTGTTTGTAGAAAATTATTATCATTTGTTGTTGTCGTTGGCACATTTTTGCGGTTACTAAACTTTTTTTTAATACTAGTAGGACACAAGTATGTTTGTGCAAAGCACTTGCCATATACATATGAACAGTTGAGTGCAAATTACACGGCGACAACAATAATACAAACAACAAAAACGAAAAAAAAACAACAACAACAACAATGCAAAACAATAATATCTAGGGTCTTTATGCCGAAACGAGGCAGCGCGCAGACATTGCATGTCTAATAAGAACTGTTACAAGCGCACGCACGAACACACACACACACAAACGATAAATACACGCACACACCTTCAGCTTGCTAAATACCCAAAAGGGACAGCCGACAGTTTCAACGGCTGACAAAACTTGTTGCTCACTCAACTGGTTTGTTTGTAGGCGCTTTTGGCCTATAAACCGAAATGAAAGCAACAACAGCAAAAGCAACGGCAACGGCAAAAACAATGCGCCACATATTGGGGCTTTGGCGCAGAGGCAGCAGTTAGAGATAACGACTTGGTAAACCGCAAAAAACGCAACCTTAACCCACAACGCAACACAACGTAAACAGAAGCAGACACACGCACACAAACACGGACACATACACACACACATGCACGGACAGGCGTAGCAATACAAGTCGCCGGCAAATTGGTAGGCTTCTGAGACGAGCCTTCTGCTGGCACGAAGATGAATTTCGTTGTGCGGCTAAAGTAAAGCAACAACAACAATAACAACTTAATGTGAGTAACACAAAAAAGTTGATGATCCATAATGACGCTGGCTGTTAGGCTGATGACGACAATGATGATGATGTTGTTGGCGCTGATGATGTTTATGATGGCGACAGGGGAGCGAGCTTCTCAATGGCAACGGCTGCGGTGTTGTTGGCGGCCGTTGTCAGCCGCTTTCGAAGACGAAACCTGACCTATGTCAATGGAAATTTCGGTGGCTAACGCCTACCATAAGCAAAGAAATAACAACAAACACAATAATAACAACAACATACATTATAAGCAAGCCAAAGGCGCCGACTATGATGCGGATTGGTGTATGTTGCGCCAAAAATACTTATGTATGTATGAATGAGAGCCTAGAAGTTAACGACCGCAGCCGGCGAAGGCGAAATGAGCACACAGCGAAGGGTCCAGTTACGCATGCAAAGCCCTTAGCAGTGATGCTTTGTGGGTAAATGAAAGCATGTGTGCGTATGAAATTTCGTCAGACACAAAGTGTAGGCAATAAAAAGTTTATTCGAGTTTATACATACATACATATATGTATGTGTGTGTAGAACATATGTATTTGCTTGGATTTTAGGGAAGCTTTGATGAATGATTGAACATGATTGAACACACATTTATGCATATGTATAGCTAAGTTTATACGTATGGTGCAAATTTTTTAACCTAGTAGCTGGGAGCTCATACAATTTTGTCAAGGACTTAGCGAAAATCTTAACATACTCGTATGTATACATTTAGGGGTTAGACAAGTATAGTATTTTCAAGCAAAAAAAAACCAAACAATTTTTTTTGTTTGTAACACCCAGAAGGCAACATTGGAAACCCCATAAAATATTTATATCAATAAAAAAAATTTATAAGTGATGTACTGTATCGACTAGCCATGCCTGTCTGTGCGCTTGTCCATCTGTATATACGGGATATAGTCCACTAAGTTTTGAGATATCCACATGAAATTTTGCACATGTCTTTCTCTGCCCAAAAAGCTACTTATTTGTCGAAATCGCCAATATCGGACCACTATAGCATATAGCTGCCATACAAACTGACCGCTCAAAAACGAGTTTTTGTATGGGAAACTTTTTAATTTGGCAAGATCTCTTCACAAAATTTTACCAAAATTATTTTCCAGAGCAACGCTTTAATCTACGAAGAAATTGTACTGATCGGATAACTATAGCATATAGCTGCCATACAAACTGAGTGATCAAACACAAGTCTTTATATGGAAAACTTTTTCATTTTACGAGATTTGCTGCACGAAATTCAGCTTGGATTATTATCCAAGACAACACTACAACATCTGAAGAAAGTTATTAGATCGAACTACTATAATACTACTCACTGATTAAAATGAAGATTAATATCATTTTATACCCTTTTTCGCTATAAGAAGTGCACCGGCGGTAAATATTATAGTTTCGCTGCAGCCGAAGTTAACTTTTTTCTTGATTTTGTCAATGTCATCACAACAAAAAACTAAATAAAGAGCCATATTATAGATTTTTCAGAATTTGAGTGCATGTTTTTATACTCTTGCAACCAGTTGATGCAGAGTATAATAGTTTTGTTTGTTAATAATATCGATTGCAAATATATTAATACGTATGTATACCAATAGTCCTTTTAAAGCCGCTTTATGTGGATATTAAGCTGAAACGGGAATAAACCGCTGCTGGTGCTGAGGTGTCAGGTTTTTAGGCAACTTGCCAAGTCGGTAATACAATACAGCACATACAAAGTTATCTATACATACATTTAAGTGTTTATATACATACATACATATATATAGCTTCGCAGCGCATTCTTCATTTCACTTTCATTCAATTATTATCTTTAAATTTTTGTTTCAGTTTCTTCTTTCTTATGTTAGATTTGCTTCTTGTTATTCGCTCGTCCTCGTCTTCAGTACAGTATAATTTGTTGTTGCTTTATGAGTCATTCATTTCCGGGACGAGAATATTATTATTTTGTTAAATTCAAAGAATTTTTGGCGCAGAACTGAAATTATTCGTTTATTTTTGTTTTAAAAGAGCAGAATAAACAGGTCTTAAAAACTTGTAACATTTTTAAACCAAAAAAGTTCTTCGTGATAAAGTGATAATCGAGATTTCATTATACGTCATTTACATATTTTGCAATACCGTATTTTAGTAAAGTTTTATTCCGCTATCATCAGTTCCAAATTATATAATTTGTCAGATGGTTGC